>NW_023425386.1:41156-155314 GCF_014108415.1 Molossus molossus | reverse complement strand
ATTTTTGATATATTTTTATGCTCCTATATTGGGTGCATATATGTTTATCAAGGTTATATCTTCCTGTTCAATAGATTCTTTCAATATTATGTAGTGGCCTTCTTTTTTTCTAGTTATGATTTTCATTTTGAAATCTATTTTATCATATATGAATATTTCTACCCCAGCTTTTTTTTTCTTTTTCTTTTTGGTTGTTTGGAAGATTTTTTACTATCCCTTCACTTTCAACCTATGTGAGTCTTTTATTGTGAGGTGGGTCTCTTGTAAACAACATATATATGAGTCAAGCTTTCTTATCCAATCAGCTACTCTGTGTCTTTTTATCGGAGCATTCAATCTATTTACATTTAGGTGACTATTGATATGTATTTATTTATGCCATTTTTGTTTAATGTGGTTATATTTTTCTTCCTATTTCTCCTGCTAATTGCAGCAGTCCTTTGAACATTTATTGCAGTGCTGGTTTGGTGCTAATATATTCCCTTAGCCTTTTTTTTTTGGGGGGGGGGGGTCTTTATTTGACCTTCCATTTTGAATGATATCCTTGCTGGGTAGAGTATTATTAGATTCAGATCCTTGTTTTTTTATGACCTTGATTACCTCATGCCATTCCCTTCTGGCCTGTACTATTTCTGTGGAGAATTCTGCGTAGAGCCTTATGGGGTTTCCTTTGTAGGTAACCTGTTGCTTATCTCTTGCTGCTTTTAGGATTCTCTATTTGTCTTTAATTTTTGTCATTTTGATTAGTATGTGTCTTGTTGTGGGCCTGTTTAGGTTCTTCTTACTTGGGGCTCTCTGTGCTTCTTGAACTGAATGCCGTCTTCCTTCACCAAATTAGGAAATTTTTCTGTCACTATTTCTTCAAATATATTCTCTAAACTTTGCTCATTTTCTTCTTCTTTTAGGTCTCCTATGATGCGAATGTTATTACTTTTTTAGTTGTCCCAGAGTTCTGTTAAGCTGTCTTTCTGTTTTAATAGTTTTTTTTTTCATTTTCTGATTATTTGATTTTTTCTACCGTATCTTCTAATTCACTGACCTGATCCTCAGATTCCTCTACTCTGCTATTTAGACCTTCCAATGTGTTCTTTATTTCTGCTATGTCATTTTTCATTTATTCATGGTGGTTTTCAATTTCCAACTTGTTGATTTTCAACATTTCTATGTCTTTACTCATGGTGCTCATGTCCTTACACATGCTGTTGAGCTTCCTCAACATAATGGCTCTGAATTCTAGTTCTGTTTACTTGCTTAACAGAACCTCATTTATCTCCTCTTTGGTAGAGGTCTCTTGTTCTTACATTTGGCTTGTGTTTCTGTGTTTTACCATTTTGGCTATTACTGTGGACTTTAGAGCCTGCCAAATTTTCCCTGTGGGTGTTGGTATTCTGCTGTTTATTGCTCCCTCTCCTGGGCTTGGATGAGCCATGGAGGACCCATGTTTAACACCACTGTCAAGTCTTACTTTCTTGGTTAAAGTTGCTAGCCCAGGGAATGGTACAGTTATCCTCTAGTTTTTTGCTTGGAGGCTATCAGTAGTGTTTACCTGAAGACCTTGACTTCTCAGTTGAATGAAAAACTCCCTCAGGTTCTCAGTATAAGAAGATTTATGGAGGGTAGAGCAGATGCTGGTTGTTAATGGGCCTCACTTAGCATTTCAATGGCCACCAGGTGGGGTACATTTTCTGAGGGAGGGTCCACCACCTCTCCCCAGAGCCCTGGGAAGGAGTAAGATGACCACAGTCCAACATGGTGCAACTCAGCAATAGCTCTGAGTGCCCTCCAAATCCCGAGTGACCCCCACAGTTCCATTCCAGTCTGACCTCCCTCGGCCAGAGCCCAAGGTAATTGGCTGCTGCTATTTTAGTCTCTGTCTTGGCTCTGCACCGTGGAGCCACTTGGGAGTTTAACTCAAGGGTGTCGCTCACACCCAAGACCACTGCTCCCAGCCAAGGCCACTGCTCCCAGCTAAGGCCGCTGACGACCGTGGGCTTCCAGCCCCCCTCTCGCATCTCTGCAAGCCTACCTGGATTGAGTCAGAGTCCCTGGTTATTTTGTCCTTCAAGCTGCGTTTCTGTTGCCTTTTCTTGATGATTTGTCTTTATTTTCATTGTAATTCCAGTTTGGTCCTGGGCGATGGTCTGTGTAGCTTCCATTAACTCTGCCGCCATTTTGGAATCTCTGATTTTTCTAATTTATTTATCAACTGATTGATTTTGGAGAGAGAAAAGTGACAGAATGAAAGAGAACAAGAAAGAGGGAAAGAGAAACACATGTTTTTCTGCCCCACTCTTTTATGAATTCATTTGTTCTTTCTCCTATGTTCTCTGAGCTCGGACTGACCCTGATCCTTGGGTTTTGGGATGACATTCTAACAAATCATTCTTTGCAGCACTTTATACTGTGTTAAAATAAATAAAAACCTGAAAGAAGAGACAGACCTTAAAGCAACCAAAGTACCCAAAAAGGGTGAAATTTTAATTTTTAGAAAAGGGCTTGATGATAGGTGAGCAAAGCAAGAATCAAGTATCACAACTAAGTTTCAGACTAGCCCCCAAAGAGCTTAAAGTTGATTTTATACAGAGAGAACAACTGCACCTTTTATCGTTCTATTTCTCCTGCTCAGGAATCAGAATCCAAAAGCAATAGCAAAATAATTTTCCTGGTCAGGGGTTTCTTTCTCCTTGTCGGCATACTTAACATTTTCTAAAGTGTGCATGTATTAACATTAGTAAGTTATAGATAGTATTTTATCAATAGGTAAAGAACACATCTGGATTTTATGTTGTGCATTCATAGATCATTCTTCTATATTTCCACAAGGTGGCAGCATAAACACACAAAATAAGGAGCAAAAATTGTTTCACTGTAGTTTGTCAGAAATTGAACGTGGCTGTTGTATCAGTAATTTTTAAAGAATATTATTGATTGATTCATTGATTGATTGATTTGGGGGAAAGAGCAAGAGAAATAGAGGGTGGGAGGCAAAAAGAGAAACATTAATTTGTTGTTCTGCTTATGCAGCATTCACTGGTTTATTCTTCTATGTGCCATAATCCGGGATCAAACTTGCAATTTAGACCTATGGAGATGATGCTTTAACCAACTCAGTAACCCAGCCAGGTACATAACCATAAAATTTATAATTGAATGTACTATTAAAAACAACCTTGTTTTGAATTTACACTGTAAAAAGAGTTATGTACTTTAACCAAAATTATATAGATATATGTACACACACAGACATACATATATCTATATAAATATGTTCACGTATTATTCATAAGGTGTTCATTGAAAATTTAAAAAAATCACAGAATACAAAACTAACACCAAAAAAAAAAAAAAAAAGAATAAGGAGAAGACAAGAGAAAGAACTTAGAACAACCACAGTATATGACAGGTCAAATTCCTAGTGTCTTTCCTAAAAAAAAGAGACTTAATAATAGGTGAGCAAAGGAAAAATCAAGTATCAAAATCAAGTTCAAGTTTAGTACCCAACTCCTGAAAATCTGACTTCAAATAGAGAAAACAACTGAACCTTGATCGTTCCATCTCCCCTGGGCAGGAACTCAGATTCTTGAACCAATGTCAAAGTGAGGTGGTGATTGATTTTTTTTGTTTTCTTTTTCTTTTTTTTTTTTTGGTAATTTCTTGGGTGCATAAAATTTTTTACAATGAGAATGTATTAATATTTAATAATAAATTAGATGTAGTATATTAGTGTGTAAAGAACACTTCAGCATTTTATTCTACAGTCATTGAGCATTCTTCCATATCTCCACTAGGTAACAGCATAAGTACATCAAATAAAGAGCAAGAATGGTTTCATGGTATTTGGTCTGAAAAAAGAATGTCGCTGTTATATAGTTCAGCGATTAAAATGTTTTAATCGATTCTTTGAGTTTAGAGAGATGTGAAATGAGAAAAAGAGAGACAATGACAGACCGAGAATGAGGACCACATTTTTTTCTCACTCGTTTATGCTTTCAATTGTTCTTCCTTATATGTTCTCTGACCTGGGATTGATCATGAAACCTTGGAAATTGAGGGCAATGTTTTATTATTTATGTATTTATGTATTTATTTATTTATTTATTTACTTACTTATTTATTTACTTATTCCTCACCCGAGGGCATTTTCCATTTTTGTTTAGGTAGAGTGGAAGGGAGGGGGGGGGAGAGGGGGAGAGAGAAACATGGATGTGAAAGGGACACATTGAGTGGCTGCCACTCGCATGACCAACCAGGGCCAGGGACAATCTGCAACTGAGGGACACACTTCTAGCGGGAACAAACCCAGGTCTTTATGGAACGCAGGCCGATCGATGCTCTGACCTATGCCAAACTGGCCAGGGCTTGAGGACGAAGTTTTAACCAATTGTTCATTGCAATATTTTATATGATGACTAAAAAAGAAAAAAAAAAAACTTGCTCCAAGAAACAGAATGTGACGCAACCTAAGTATCTGAACAGGGTTGACTTTTAATTTAAAAAACAAAACAAAAACGTGGCTTGATAATAGGTAAGCAAAAGAAGAATCAACTAGTACAACTACGTTAAAGGTTAGCACCCAGAGAGCTGCAAATTGACTTCATCCTGAGAGAACCACTGTGCCTTTTATCTATCTCCCCTGCTCAGGTACTCAGAATCCTTAACCAATGGCATAGTGATTTTACTGGTCAGTTTTTTCTTTCTCTTTATCTGCGTACTTGAAGTTTTCTAAAGTGAGCATATATGAATTTTAGTAACGTGTTATATGTTGTGCCTTTATCAAGATACAAAGAACACATCTGGATTTTATAAAGTATTGAGCTTTCATAAGGCATTCTTTTATATGTCCACAAGGTGGCAGCATACGCACATCAAAAATGGTTTCATTGTATGTGGTCTGAAATTGAACGTGGCTGTTATAAAGTTCAGTGATTTTTAAATAAAATATTGATTAATTTTTGAGAGAGAGCCAGAGCCAGAGAAATAGAGATAGAGAGAGAGGCAGAGAGAGAGAGGCAAAGAAAAATCTATTTGTTATTCCTCTTATTTCTGAATTAATCGGTTGAGTATTGCATTTTACCCTGTCTGGATATAGAGCACGCGTCCTTGGCGTGGCGGGATGACACTCTAACTAACTCAGCTCCCTGGCCAGGGAAATATCAGTTACATTTATAAATGCATGAAGCCGTTGAGCATGACCCCGTTTGCATTTTACACTCTAGAAATGGGTATGTAATTACACTATACTATATATAAGAGGATTATTGCAACATTTTATCAAAACCAAAATAAATCAAAAATCTGAAACTGGAGATAAAGCTCGAATCAACCAAAGTATCTTATTGGGGTCCAGTTACTAGTATTTTCTTTTTAAGTTCTAGGTTAGCACCAAAAAGCAAATAATTGAAATGTATGTGGTGAGAACAACTGCACCTTGATCTTTCTATCTTCCCTGTGCAGACATTCAGAATTCAGAACGAATTGGCATAGTGAGATGATGGCACATCTTTTCCCTACATTTTACTTTTCTGAATGGTATTAATATTTTAGAATGGGCATATATTAATCTTTAATAATGAATAATTTTATTATCTTTATCAATATGTAAAAACAGATCTGGACTATATGAATTATTTTTCAGTCATAATGCATTCTTCTGTGTTTCTACTGGGGGTGGCATATGCACATCAAAGAAATAGCCAAAATGGTTTCTTGGTTTTGGGTCTGAAATTGAACATGGCTGTTATATAGTTCAGTGATAGTTTTAATTTTGTTTTTATGGACTGATTTTGGGGAGGTTGGAAGGGAAAAAGAGAGACAAAGACACACAAACATAAACACTGATCTGCTGTTCCACTTATTTATGCATTCATTAGTTGAATCTTGTGGGGGTCGTGATGAGGATGGAACCCAAAACCTTGGCATATCCGGATGAGCCTCTACCCAATTCAGTTACCTGCCAGTGCAATATCTATTAAGTTTATAAATGCATGTATCCATTCAGCAAAACCCTTTTTGTTATTTACACTGTCGTGTTAGTTACGTATTTCACTAATATATATGTGTGTGTGTGTGTGTGTGTGTGTGTGTGTATCCCTATACCATAAAATGTTCATTGCAACATTTTTTATCATAATGAAAAATAAAACAAGATATAAGCCAAAGTACTTATATGAATAAATGCATAACCAATGGACACAGACAACAGTGCAGTGAAGGTGGGGGTGTACGGGGAGTGGGAAGGAGGGTATTAGGAAGGAAAAAAGGTGGGACGTCTGTCATACTTGAAGAAATAAATTTAAAAAATTTAAAAATACTAAAAACAAACAAAAAACCTGAAACCACTAACCAAACTTAAAGCAACTAAAGTACCTGAACAGGGTAAATTTTAATAATTTTTAAACGTTTGTATTGATGTTTTGGTGAGAGAGGGAGAGGGAGAAAGATACATCTATCGGCTGCCTCTTGCACGCCCCCTAGTGGGGATCCATCCCACAACCCTGGCAGGAGCCCTGACCAGGAATCCAACTCGTGACCTCTTGTTGCGAGGGGTCCATGCTCAACCACTGAGCCACTCTTCCTGGGCTAAATTTTAATTTTTAAAAGGGCTTGATGATAGGTGAGCAAAGCAAACATCAAGTATCAAAACTAAGTTCAAGGTTAGCACCCAAAGGGCAGAAAAGTTGACTTTATACAGAGAGAATGATTGCACCTTGATCTTTCTATCTTCCCTGCCCAGGAACTCGGAATCATGAAACAGTGGACAAGTCACATTATAGGTAAGTTTTTCCTTTTCCTACTTTGTTGGGTACTGTAAATTTTCTAAATTTCCCATGTATTATTTTTAAATAATAATTTATATGTAGTAACTCTCAAGGTGTAATGAACACATGGATTTTATCCCTAATTCTATGTTCACAGAACATTCTTCTATTATTCCACCAGGCGAGAGCAAATAAATAAATAGCAACAATGGTTTCTTCGTATTTGGTCTGAAATTGAACATGGCTCTTATATAGTTCAGTGATTTAAAATTATTTTCATTTATTGATTGATTTTGGGGAGAGTGAGAGAAAAACAGAGAGAGATCAATTTGTTGTTTCACTTATTCATGCATTAATTGATTGATTCTTGTATTTGTCCTTGCCAGGTTTCGAATCCCATACATGGCATATTGGGAAAGTTTTATAGTCCTCTACATTTATAGAACGTTCTTCTACCTGTCCACTAGGTGGCAGCATAAACACATGAAATAAATAACGGACATGTTTTCACTGTATTTGGTCAGAAATTGAAAATGGCTGTTATAGAGTGCAGTGATTTTTTTTTTTTTAAATTTATTGCCCATGCGGTGTGGCTCAGTGGATTGAGCGTCACCCCATTTACTGAGAGGTCTTGGTTTGATTCCAGATCATGGCCCAGGCCCAGTTCGTAGGCTCGATCACCACTAGGGGGCGTACAGGAGGCAGCCAATCAATATTTCTCTCTCATATCAATGTTTCAATCTCTCTCTCCTTTCCTCTCTCTCCCTAAAAAGTAAATAGAAACACAACAAAAAACATTTTTTATTGACTTTTTTTGGAGAAAGAGAAAGGGAAAGAATAGCAAGAAGAGAGAGGGTCAGAAATCAATCCGTTGTTCCACTTATTTATGCATTCACTGGTTTATTCTTGTATGTGCCCTGACCAGGGCATATATCATTCAAAACAACCCTGTTTGTAATTTGCATTACAGAAAGAGTTATGTTATTTTACCAAGATATGCATATTCACATACTATATATAAGATATTCCTTGCAACTTTTAAAATCATAGCACAAGACAAAACTAAAACCAGAACAAGAGAAACAACTTAAAGCAAACACAGTATATGACAGGTCAAATTACTAGTGTCTATTTTTTAAAAAAGCAGACTTGATGATAGCTGAGCAAAGCAAGAATCTATTATCAAAAACAAGTTAAAGGTTAGCACACAAAAAGCTGAAAAGGTGTCTTCTTACAGAGAGAAAAACCTGCACCTTGACCTTTCTCTCTGTCCTAGGCAGGAGCTAAGAATACTAAACCAGAGCAAAGTGAGATTATGGGTGACTTTTTTTGCTGTTGTGCTTTCCTGGGTACTCTAAATTTCCTACAATGAGTATGTATTAGTTTTAAATAATAAATGAGATGTACTATATCAGTATGTAAAGACCACGTCTGGATTTTATTCTCCATTTACGGAGCATTCTTCCACATTTACACTAGATGGCAGCATAAGCACATCAAATAAAGAGCAAGAATGGTTTCCTGGTATTTGGTCTGAAATTGAACGATGCTCTCATCTAGTTAAAAGATTGTTAAATATTTTTCAAATGTTGATTGACCTTTCCCTTCCTGGCACCGCTGGGCCGCCCTGCGGAGTGTGCGGGGTGGCTTGAGAGCCGGGAAGCCCGGTGTACCCGTGGCAGACAGAGGACGGGGTCAGGGGGCTCCCTCCTCCCCATGCTGATTGAAATACAGAGGTTGTAGAGGCTTGTGCCTGGTCAGAGGCGGCGCTGGGACAAACCCTGGGTCCTCTGACGCACTCCTTTGTCATAACAGTCACAGCAAGTAGTAGTGTTGTCCACTGGAGAGCTAGGTTTCTGCCCTAAAACTCGTTCCTATGGATTAGGTGTCTGATTGGAGGTGTAAACTCCATCACTGTGTCTTCCACATATTCCCCCCAGAACATCTGCTCTTCCCCCAGGAGACAGGTCAGAACGGATGGAGGACTCCATCTGTCTGCCTTTCCTGAGTCCTCTTCTAAGAGGGAGGCTCCCCCAACAGAGAAAATCGGGGAGCAGCAATATGTGCACAGTTCTCTCTGAAACATCAAAAGTCCACATAGACGCCTAACCGGAAGCACTTGTGTGAGCAACTTATGAGTCCAGAGCACACATTTCCTACTGCCCCGCAAGCGTGAACATCCAAGTACAGAGAAACATGTGCATCTTTCTAAACATCAACCAGTTCCTGCCCATAGTAGCTGCAATCTGGCGACACCCCAAATGGTCATCAGTGGAAGAATAGACACACTGATTGGGCATGACCATGCCCAGAATGCTATGCAAAAATGAACATGAACCAGAAGATGATATGGTCAAGAACACAGGTGACTCCCAAACCATTATGCTGAACAAAGGAAACCAAAACCCATGCTCAGGGTGAGGGCAGAGGGGTCAGACACTGTGGCTATTGCCCCATGAGATTCACAAAAGAAGTTTGGAGGACAAGGGATATTCTCTCTCTGATCTGCATTGAGATTACAGAGAGTCTATGCAAACACGCTTTAAGCCGCACACTAAAGGTTAGTATATTTCACTCTTTGTAAATGATACTGCAAGTGAAATAAAAATCAAAACAAGTAAAAAATAAAAATAAAATCAGAAGTTTCTCCAACATTCTGTCTCTTTGCCATCCCTCATCTGCTCTTTTTCCTCCTCTCTACTCATTTGGATCTGTGGTGCCTGGTCAGATGTGTGCGTTTCTGGAAGGGAGTGTTGCAGGCAAACTGCAGATTTACCCCGGGAATCGTAGAGGGGAGACAGCTGCATTTGCAGTAGAAGAGGGGCAAGGAGAGTGGGATTGACCTTTGCAAGTGAAGCAGAACAAAGCTGCACTTCAGGGCAGGGGCAGGGTGGACCTGAGGCTGCTCGTCCAAGGACACTTCAGGAAGGCATGTTCCGAATATCTCCGACCCTGGCTCCTAGCATGATGCACCTTTCTCACCATCACTGTGGCCCTTCTATAGTTCTTCTATTTAACTCTCCTGGCCTGGCTGGTGTGGCTCAGTGGTTGAGCATCGACCCATGCACCAAGTAATTGTCAGTTAGATTCCTGGTCAGGTCCATGCTCAGGTGGTGGGCCAAATCTGCAGTGGGGGCATGCAGGAGGTGACCAATCAATGTTTTCTCTCATGAATTGTTTCTATCATCTCTCCTTCTCCCTTCCTTTCTCTAAAAAATCAATAAAGAAAAAAATTAAAAACAAAGTAATAAAACAAACAAACAAAAGACTCTCCTGAATTATGTTCACTTTTTGATCTCACACCTCAAAAATGGCATTTCTATTCTTGCATGAAATTTTAACTTTTGAAGATGTGTTCCATGGCTCTGGCCCTTTAAGACATCTCTGGTCACCAATCCAGGTTGTCATGGAAACGTAAAAATGCTTTGATTTTTTTTATTTCTGTTACAACTTGGCAGTGACTACCATTTGGACATCTGAGAAGTTCTCCTCCTCCATTTTCGTGTTTGTTGGAAAACCACTGTGGTGTCTTTTTCTTTCTTTCTTTTTTTTTTTGCCTGAGTGAAAACAGCCTTAAGATTTTAAAGGGTCACTTTAGTTTAACCCTTTTATCTGCTCTGTGAACAGGTTAACTGGCTTCAGATGGTCTCCAGGACAAGTAAGCCCAGGCCCCCTTGATTTTAACAGAAACCCGCACCATCACGTTTTTGGGCTGGTCTCTGAGCCTCCTTGCTCTTCGCTTTGTGGACGGAGGCCCCTGAGTATCACCTGACTGCCAGTTATGACTGTCAGCAGGTAATGCCACCTCCAGCATCGCCTGGTTCTGTCCTGGGCAGTGACAGGACTGAGCGTGAGTGTGAAAGCAAACGCAAACATGGGCGCAAGAAAGGGCAGTGATGGTGTCGCCAAACTGCTGGCTCTGGCTCCTTGAACCAACCCAGCCCATCTCTGCTCTTCATAAATCATTGGCTTTATTGTGGTGCTGTTTAAATTGTGTTAAGATATACAAACTTAAATGTACCATTTTCACCCTTTTTGGAGTATCCTTTACAGAATTTAGGATGGTGACCATGTTGTGCTACACACCACCATCATCTGCAGAACTTTCTCACCTTCCCAAGCTGAAACACACCCCATTGAACTCTGACCTCTCATTCCTGTCCCAGCCCTGGAAACCTCTGTTCTGGTTACTGTGTCTGTGAATCAAACTGCTCTATGGACATCCTGTAATTTGAATTCCACAGTTTTTCAAGTTCTGTGTTTGCCTTACGTCCCTCGGCAGAATTTCTTTAAGGTCCATCCATGTTGTAGCAAGTATCAGAATTTCCTCTTCGAGGCCGAATAACACCCTGTTGTGTGTGGGGACCACATATTGTCTATGCAGTCATCCATGGGGGATGTTTGAGTGGTCTCCACCTCTGGGCTCCTGAGAATAACGCTGCTGTAACATGGGTGTGCAAATACCCCCTTGCATCTCTGCTTTGCCTAATTTTGAGTACATATCCAGAAGCAGGATTGTTGCACCATGTACTAATTCTAGGCTTAGGTTTCCTGGGGAATCACCATATCAGTTCCACAGGGGCTGTGCCGTTTTATACTCCCATGTGCAATGCACAGTGTTTTCAATTTCTCCACAGTTGCGCCAAAATGTGCTATTTTTGTTGTTGTTGTGGTTGATAAAGTGTCAGCTTTTAAAGTTCTTTAGTCTCACTGGGACCAAGGAGACAAGGAGGGAAAAATTGTACTCTCCCAGGAGCTGCTCTCTTTCAAGATTCACTTCATTTTTGTGTTGTTGCAGGTAATCCTCACTCGAGGATATTTTCCTCTTTGATTTTTAGAGAGAGTGGAAGGCATGAAGGGCTGGGGAATGAGAGATGGAAACATGGATGTGAGAGAGACTCATCGATTTGTTGTTTCCTGCTTGCACTGTGACCGGAGCTGGGGGATGAAACCAGCAACCCATGTATGTCCCCTTGATTGGGAATCAAATCCGAGACCCATTAATGTGCAGGCCAACTCTCTAGTACTGAGCCACACTGGCCAAGTTCCGTTGTATTTTTATAGGATATGGAGAAGGCCACGGATTGCCATTATTAAAATTAGCATGGAAATTTCCTTTTTTAAAATATTCTTCTGACGTGAATACATGTCACCCAGTATTAGGACAGCCAAAAAGTACTGTGTCAACAGCAAGAGCTTTATATCCTGGGTGTGTCATTTATAGCTCTGTGACCTTGAGTAAGTTCCTTACCTCTTTGTGCCCTCAGGTCATCAGGGTGTCATGATGATACAAGAAGTCTGGAGAACTGTATTACCATTCAGATACTTGCTGAGGAAACTTAAGGAAGATGAGGGAGTGGAAATGTCCAATATACCTCAAAACAACAGCACACTCATGTCTCACTCCTCGGAACTCTTCTTGCAGGCCAAGAACCACACCCTCAGGCCACCTTTCCCTTCAGAAGTAGATGCTTGCATCAAGTTCTTCCTACCACCCTACCACAAAGAGCTGGCTGACTTTTTATAGAAAGGTGTTTCTGCCCCAGTCGCGTCTCGTGATCATCACAGCTCTTTTGCACATGCTTTGGGTAGGCCCAGTGAGAACAGTGTTTATCGTACAGAGGTTAGGATGGACAGTGTTGAACATAGGACTGCAGAAAATTTCAGAGGTCCCAGTTTCAGCATGGACCTCCTTTTCCAGTTCGGCTGCTATTGATGATGATGATGATGATGATGATTAATATTACTTTATTCCTCATCAAGGATATTTTTCAGTTTATCTTCAATAGAGCAGGACCTGTGGCACCATCCCCTGAATACTATGTGAACACAATGGCTCAGGGTGACTGGAGAGAGAGGAGGACATGTGAAGAGGTATTCATGTACTGAACTTTATGTTTCCCTGTCTCTGGACATTGGTGTCTCACCTGGACAAACTGAGTGATGAAGGAATAAAGCTGAGTCATCAGGGAATCGGGGCACAGGATGAGTTTGGAATTTCCAGAACTGGAGTTCAATTGGTTCAGGCTCAGGATTCTTAAGGTCGATGAAGTAGTGTGCATGTGCAAAGTCTCTGTGGAATGTGTGCAGTGAGCATCAGAAATGTCAACATGGAGGGAAAAAGGTGGGAGACTAAAGTTGAAGATTGTACTGAAGCCATCGAGAGTCCGAGTCCTGGAATATCCCAGAGCAGTGAAGACCAATGGCCCGTAGATTTTCCAAGTTCTTAGTGCACAGTGAACAAACTTTTCAGCTTAGAGTATGGTCAGTGTGAGCCATGCATTTCACAGTGAATGTGGGCACGATGGGCACGGCGAGCCATCGAGTTCACAGTGCAATGCATGCCTTGGGAGTCCTGTGGTAGCAAAGTGGAGCACAGGCAATGGAGCCCTGGGATTGATATCTTTTCTTTGTGTGTGCAGTGGCAGCTCGTGGATTTCAGCAAGGAGCATCAAATGTTGGAGCCCATTTGAGTCAAAATGGGATGTAACCCAGGGAGCCCTAGTGCTTCACAGTAGGGTTTGGGCAGTGACATCATTGGTGTATTGCAGCAGGGAGTCAGCAGAGAGAAAGCTTCTGGGTCACTGTGGGGTGTGGGCAGTGTGGAACCTGGAATGTCACAGTTCATTACGGGCAGAGTGAGTCCTGGAGATGTCACAGTGAATCATAGGCATGGGAGGCAGGGAAACACCCTGTGCAATGTGGGCTTTTATAGCAGAGAATGTCACTCTAGAATGTGGGCAGGGCATTTCTGAAGGTGTCACAGAGGTGCGAGGTCACTGAGGTGCCAAGGATCATAGTGTAAGAGACCAATGTGAGCCCTGTGGGTTCACAATGGAGTGTGGGCAGGGGGAGCCCTGGGTGTCAGAAAGGTTTGAGAACAGTGGGTGCCCTGGAGTTGTGATAAGCATGTATGGGCTGTAAGAGTCCTGAAGGTGTCAGAGTGGAGTGTGGGCAGTGTGACCCAAGTTCAGTAGAAGTCCTACATTTCAGGGTTGATTGTGAGGATTGCAATCGTGGGGTATCACATGGGAGTGTGTGAGTTACATTAGAGGTGTCACATTGGAGTGTGTGAGATAAGATTCTAAAATGTGTGACAATGTCGTGTGGGAAGAGGCAGTCCTGGGGCATGAAAGTAGAGAGTGGTTTGAGAGAACTGTGGTATCAAATGAGAGTGCTGGCACTGGGAATCGTCCGGTGTATGGTGAAGTGTGGGTAGAAGTTGCCCAGTAGCTTCCCTCTTGGCCTGTTTTATGGTGTCAGCCTCTCTTCGCCAAGCTCCTGTGCACCTACTGCAGAAAAAGGAGCCAGACCCCTAAAGGTCCTGCAAGCTCAAGATGATGCAGAGAAACTTGAGCTCCTGGCTGTTGTTGTGTCATGTGTAATCATTTCAGTGTCTTGATGGAAAATCAATTTCAGTAGAGCAAACTGACAAGCCATCTTTACAAAGAGGTGATTGAACGACTTCTGGTCAAGATGGCAGGTAGGTAAACACAATATCGTGTCCTTCCACAACCACATCACAGTTACAACTAAACTACAGAACAATCATCATTCAAAACCACCTGAATTTGAGCTGAATGGAAGTCCTACAACTACGGAATTAAATAAGCAGCCACAATGAGATGGGTAGGAGGGGCGGAGGTGGTCGGGCTGGTCCCACATCCATGGGTGGTGGATAAAAATCCTGAGGATACCACAAATGGGAAGGTCCTCTCTGAGGACTGAGGAGTCCCCATCCCACACCAGGCACCCCACTCAGGGTCCCAGTGCCAGGAAGAGAATCCCCATAACTTCTGGCTGGAACAACCAGTGGAAACTGAGCCTCAGGAAGGCCAAGGTGCCTGGGGACCCAGGCAGCTCCTGTTAAAGGGCCTGCGCACAGACTTACTCGGACTCTCTCCCTCTAAACTTGGAAGGGAGGCAGTTTGAGAGGCTCCAGAAACATACAGGAAAGAACTGAGCTGTTTGGCACTGGAGTGAGGGCTGGAGAGGGGGCTTTCTCTGGAACAAACGTGCTGTCAGAGGCTTTGGTTCCTTTGGTGAGCCCTTCCCTGGGGCAGGAGAGTCGCCATATCTGAGACTCCAGCAACCTGGCTCACACTGGTTGCCCCGCACTGGTAATTCCCTGAGGTCCCGCCCTGCCCCACCCAACTTTCAGAACCACCCAAGCTGTTGCCAGTTGCTTAACCATAAGATTGGCCTGTGTTGGATCCTGCTTCAGGTTTTCCTAAATACTTTCAAATAAACAGCATCTGGTCTCAGTGAGCCCCATACCTCTCATTAAATAATACATAGAAACAAACACAAGGAGGCAGCCAAAATGAGGAGACAAAGAAACAGGTCCCAAATGAAAGAACAGAGAAAATCTCCAGAAAAAGAACTAAGGAAAATGGAGATAAGCAAACTAACAGATGCTGAGTTCAAAATACTGCTTATAAGGATGCTCAATGAACTTAGTGAGGGCCTCAAGAACATAAAAAAGGAGAAGTCTGAAATAAAGGATGCACAGTCAGAAATGAAGGAAGCACTAACTGAAATAAAGAATAATTTACACAGATTCAATAGTAGAGTAGGTAAAGCCAAGAAGCAAACCATCGATTTGGAATATCAGGAAGCAAAAAACACTCAATCAGAACAGCAAATAGAGAAAAGAATCCAAAAAATGAGGATAGTGTAAGGAGCCTCTGGGACAACTTCAAGCATGCCAACATTTGCATCTTTGGGGTGCCAGAAGGAGAAGAGCGAGAACAAGAAACTGAAAACCTGTTTGAAACAATAACTTGGTAAAGGAAACAGACATACAAGTCCAGAAACCACAGAGAGTTCCAAACAAGATGAACCCCAAGAGGCACACACCAAGACACATCATTATCAAAATGCAAAAGGTTCAAGACAAAGAGAGAACCTTAAAAGCAGCAAGAGAAAAGCAGTTAGTTACCTACAAGAGAGTTCCCATAAGGCTGTCAGCTGATTTCTCAAGAGATACTTTGCAGGCCAGAAGGGAGTGGCAAGAAATACTCAGAGTGATGAAAAGCAAGAACCTACAACCAAGATTGCTCTATCCTGCAAAACTGTCATTTAGAATCGATGGCCATATAAAGACTTTCCCAGACAAGAAAAAGTTAAAGGAGTTCATCACCACCAAACCGTTATTATATAAAAAGTTGAGGCGTCTTTTTGAAAAAAAAGATACAATATATGAACAAACAAAATGGCAATGAATACATATCTATTGACAATGGAATCTACAAACAAAATGAACAGGCAGAACAGAAACAATCTCTTGATACAGAAAACATTTTGTTGGTTGCCAGATGGGAGGCAGATGGGGGAATGGGTGAAAAAGGTGAAGGGGTTAAGAAGAACAAATTGTTTGCTAGACTGGCAAGCCTTAAAGAGTAAGCAGTTGGGGATGAAAAGAAATAAACCAAAGAATTTATATGCATAACTAATGGACACAGACAACAGTGTGCGAAAAGGCGGGTGGGGGGCAGGATGTGGTGGAGGGGTCAATGGGGGAAAAATGAGGAAATTCTGTAATATGTTCAACAATAAAGATTAAAAACAAAAAACAAAAACAAAGAGGTGATTGATGGAGGTCATCTCTTCCTTCCTGGAACAAAGGCGATGCAAGAAATCTGAGATGTAGAGGAGAAAGTAGAGGAGGAATTGGCAGCAGAGGAGCAACACAGTATCCAAATGAATAAGACAGAATGATACACCTGAAACCTGTGTAAGTGTACTAACAGCGTCACTCCTATAAATTCAATAGAACAGAAAACATACAGGTAAAATTTGAATCTCTCAAAAAACATGTAAATAAATAAAATAGAAGATGGTGACGAGAAAGACCAGAGTGTAGGTGAAAATGAAAGAGTGTGAGACAGAGTGTGAGTGGATGTAAGCATGGAAGACCAACTTGAGCAGTGCAGAGACACAGGGAAGAAGGTCCCTTTGCTGTGGATGGAAAGCAGAGGCTCTGTGGTAATTGGGAAGCCAGTGAACTTTCCCCAGCACAGCTGGGCATTTCCCCCATATCGGAGGATCCTGGGTCTTCCCAGGGAGGAGAAAATGGAGCAGCTTGGGCCCAGCCTCCTGGGTGCAGGAGAGCACTCTGCGCCATCCATCCAATGAACTCAGCTGTGTTGGCACAGTCAGCACAAAGTAGGTGCCTGCAGCAGTAGCCCAAATCAGCAGGGATCCAGAGCCCCACCTCTGCAGCAGCTGAGGCTCATCCAGGCCTGTAGTTGTGGTGGTGCTATGGGCCTCAGGCTCCAGATTCTTGGCCAGCGGTGGTACAAAGGTAGCCCAGGCTCCAAGCACATGGGTGCATGCTCCCAGCCTAGGACCCAAGGCAGTGGCTGCATTCACCTACCCAGGACTCAGGGCTGCAGTGGCACACACCTAACCCAAAGCCCAGGACCAGGCCCGTGGTGTTATGCACTCACCACAGGACCCAGGGTGACTTCTGAGGGAGGGCCAGCCGAGACTCCAGGCCACAAGCCTGCACTGGTGAGCCGGCCAGCCCAGAAACCAGGCCCCAAGTCTACAGCAGCTCATCAGCAAATACTGATCAAGAGCAGTGCCTGACCACTGCAGCAGTGGAGCTAGATCGAAGCCCCTCCCCTCAGCAGCAGCAAAATCTCAGGTGCGAAGCATCCTCACTTCCCATGAGCGCTAAAAGAATGAAACCAGGGAGAATCCCCTGGCAGTAACAGCAGCAGCAGTAGCAGTGCAAATTAGGAGCTGACACTCGCCCCCAGCAGTGAGCCCCAATGGTCAGCATTGTGTCCCAACAGTAAACAAGTAAGACCCATGTATTTCAGCAGCATACCAGAGGAACCCACAAACCTCAGAGGTGTACCAGTGGGACCCACAAACCCCAGCAGGACACCAGGTGGACCTAAATGCATATCAGAGGGACCAACAAATCCCAACAGCATGTCACTAAAAATCACACACCCCAACAGTATTCTAGTGGAACCCCACACACCCCAGCAACATATCAGAAGGTCCCCACACTTCAGCAGGGCACACAAAAAACCTGCACACCCCCAAGCAATAGGAGGACATATCGGCAGCTAATACCCATTCCCAGCAATATCAGCCGAAGCCCATGAAGAGTGGTGTCCCAGCCCAACCAACAGCAAACCTCAGGGAGTCAGGACAAGCAAGAGAGACCAATTCCAGCTGCCAGGAGTCAATATTCCAGGACCCACAGCAGACAAGAAGAGCCATACATCAAAACAGGCAGAGGGACACAGCATCCTTAATTGGTACACACTTACCTGCCTACATATTCTATCATCCCTCACCAAGCTTAGAACTAGCAGATTGCTCAAATGCTGAAACAAAGAAACAACAACTTAATGAAAAACAAACAAACAAACAAACAAACAAAAACAAAACAAAAAATAAGTTACCAGAAATGCAATTACAAGAACTAGAGGAAAGCAACTTCTCAGACAAAGAATTCAAACAATGATTGTAAGGGTGCTCAATTTAGTGAGAACTGCAAGCAAGTGAATACGAATTATAAAGAGCTCACTGGGAATTATTTCAGCTATAAAAGAAGAGGTAGAAGCAATGGGTAAAAATATAGTAGTTACACATAAAAATCAAGAGGAAATAAAGAATGGCATAGCTGATATGAAAAATACTATTGAAGGGTTCAATAGAAGATTAGAAGAAGCTGAGGACCAAATCAACCATTTGCAAGACAAGGTAGAGAAAAACAGCAAATGGAAAAGAAAAAACATGAAAAAGCAGGAGGAGAGTTTAAAGGAGTTGTGGGATAATACAAAATGTAACAGCATTTGCATTATAGGGGTACCAGAAAGAGAAGGAATAGTGGCAGAAATCATTCTGTAGAAATAATGGCAGAAAACATTCTGAAACTGGTGAAGGAAAATGTCATACAAGCCCAGGAGACACAGAAAGTCCCAAGGGAGATGAACCCCAAAATCCAGAGCTAGACACATCATAATAAAAATGGCAAATATTAAACACAAAGCAAGAATCTTAAAGGAAACAAGAGAGACATGGAAAGTTACCTACAAGGGAGCTCCCATCAGCTGATTTCTCAATAGAAACACTGCAGGCCAGAAGGGTGTCACATTAAGTTTGCAAAGTAATGCAAGGATATCATTTAAATTGGATGAAGAAATAAAGAGCTTCATGGACAAAAAAATGCTAAAGGAGTTTACTACCACCAAACCAGCACTACTAGAATTGCAGAAGTGACTGTTGTAAGAGGGGGAAGAAGAAAAAGAAAGAAGAACACAAGCATAAATTAAAATGGCAACTAAGTACTATCTAGCAAGAACAACTATAAATGTAAATAACTTAAATGCTCCAAACAAAAGACATAGGGTAATTGATTGTATGAGAAAACATGATCCATGTATATGCTGTTTACATGAAACTCACCTCACAACAAAAGGCTCAGACAAGATGAAAGTGAAGGGATGGGAAAAGCTTTACCAAACAAACAGAAAGAAAAAAAAAGCTTGTGTAGCGATTCTCTTATCCCAGAAGACAGAGTTCAAAATGAGACCAAAGAAGGTCACTACATAGTATTAAGAGGGTCATTCTGACAAGAGGATATAACACATGTAAACATATACGCACCAAATATGGGAGCCCCAAAATACAGTAAATAACTTCTGGAGGACTTAAATGAGGAGATCAATAGCAATACAATATTAGTGGGTGGCTTTAATACTCCACTTACACCACTAGATAGATCTTTCAGACAAAAACTTAACAAGGACATAAAGTTCTTAAATTATGACCTATATCAGTTGGACATAATTGATATTTACAGAATATTTCATTCCAAAGCTGCAAAATATACATTCTTCTGAAGTGCACATGGGACATTCTCAAACATAGACCACATGTTACCCACAAAGTAAGTCTCTACAAATTCAAAAAGATTAAAATCATATCAAGCATCTTCTCAGACCACAATGTTATGAAACTAGAACACAATTATAACAAAAACATTCAGACTTGGATGCTAAAGAGCATGCCATTACACAATGAATGGGTTACTAATGAGATTCTGGAAGCAATTAAAAACTTCCTGGAAACCAATGAAAATGAGCACACTATAACACAAATTCATGGCAGTCCTGAAAGGGAAGTTCATAGCACTACAGGCCTAGCACAAGAAACAAGAAACATTTCTAGTTGATTCTCTAAACCTACAACTTAAAGATCTAGAGAGAAAATGGAAGGAAAAAACCAAAGCAAGTACAAGTACAAGGAAAGAAGCAGTAAAAGTCAAAGCAGAAATAAGTGATGCAATAGAGACTATATATATATATATATATATATATATATATATATATATATAGTTTAAAAAATCAATGAAACCAAAAGCTGGTTCTTTAAAAAGATAAACAAGATCAATGATCCTTTAGCTTTCTTATTCAATCAGCTACTCTATGTCTTTTTATCAGAGCATTAAATCCATTTACATTTAAGGTGATTATTGATATGTACTTATTTATTGGCATTTTTGTTTAATGTGGTTATATTTTTATTTCTATTTCTTCTACTAATTACAGCAGTTTTTTTTTTTTAATATATCTTGCAGTGCTGGTTTGGTGCTAATATATTCGTTTTTTTGTTTTTTTTTGTTTTTGCCTGGGAAGCTCTTTATTTGATCTTCTAATTTGAATGATAGCCTAGTTGGATAAACTAGTCTTGGATTCAGATCATTGTTTTTCATGACTTTGATTACTTCATGCCACTCCCTTCTGGCTGTAGTGTTCCTGTTGACAAGTCAGCTGAGAGCCTTAGAGGGTTTCCTGTTGCTTATCTCTTGCTGCCTTTAGGATTTTCTCTTTGTCTTTAATTTTTGGCATTTTAATTGCTAGGTGTCTTGGTGTGGGCCTGTTTGGGTTCTTCTTACTTGGGTATCTCTGTGCTTCTTGAACTTGAATGCCTTCTTCCTTCACCAAATTAGGGAAGTTTTCTGTCACTATTTCTTCTAATATATTCTCTAACCCTTTCTAATTTTCTTCATCTTCGGATATTATTTTGTTTCCTATTGTCCCACAGTTTTCTTTAGCTATATTCCTGTTTTTTAATTGTTTTATCCTTTTGGTTTTCTGATTGGTTGATATTTTCTACCCTGTCTTCTAATTCACTGATCTGGTTCTCAGCTTCCTCTACTCTGCTGGTCAGTCCTTCCAATGTGTTCTTAATTTCTGCCATGGCATTCTTCATTTCCACTTGGTTGGTTTTCAATGCTTCTATATCTTTACTCATGGTATTGGAGTACTTACTCCTGCTGTTGAGCTTCCTCAAGATCATGGCTCTGAACTCTACCTCTGATAACTTGCTTAACTGCATTTCATTTATCTCAGATTTTCAATTTCAGGAAAGGTTCAGTTATCCTCTAACAATTTGCCTGGGTGCTATTAGTCTCCATTACTTGAGGAGCCTTGGGTTCTCAGTTAAATAAAAGCCTACCTTGGGTGTTTAGTGTAAGAGGATTTCCCAAGGGTGGGGCAGAAGCTGGTTGTGAATGAGCCTCAATTTGCATTTCTTTGGCCCAGCTGGGTAGGGTTAAATCCCTGAGGGTGGGGTCTGCTGCTTCTCCCCAGGAAGGAGTAAGATGGCCAAGGTCCTGCATGGCTGCAACTCAGCAAAAGCTCTGAGCACCCTCCCAACCCTGAGTGTCCCCACACAGTTCCAGTTCAGTCCACCCTCCCTCTGCCAGAACCAAAGGTGAATGGCTGTAGCCACTTCAGTGCTCTGTCCTGACCCTCTGCGCTTTGGAGCTGGCTTGGGATTTTAATCCTGAGGGTACTGCTCACAGCTGAGACCACTGCTGTCCGTGGGCTCCAAGCCCCACTCTCGCGCCTCCACAGACCTGCCATACATGATTCAGTGTACCTGGTTATATGGTCCTCCCCAGCTTTTTTATGTTGCTTTTTTTCTGACAATTTGTCTTTCTTTTAGTTGTAATTCCAGTTTGGTCCTGGTAGATGGTCTGTGTAGCTTCCATTCGCTCTGCCGTCATTTTGGAGTCAAGGTCCTTACTTTGAAAAAAAATAGCTCAACCAAAGTTTTAATAGCAAAAGTAATTTTATTTCCTTCTACAGCACTGGAAACTTCAGTTTGCTTATGGAGGAATCGGGCCTCAAAATCAGAACTGAAAACAACGAGTCTTGTTTCCCTCTCTGAACGACGCCAAGGGTTGAACGTCTCATGCAGGAGAGGCACATTTCTGCTAGCTCTGAGATTTTAAAAATTTATTTATCTATTGATTGACTTTGGAGAGAGAGGAAGTTACAGAGAAAAACGAGCGAGAGCAAGAAAGAGAAAGAGAAAAACACATGTTTTTTTCTTCCCACTTATTTATTCATTCATTTGTTCTTTCTCCTATGTTCTCTGACTTAGGGTTGATTCTGAAACCTTGGGTTTTGGAGACAATGTTTTAACCAATTGTTCACTGCAACATTTTATGTCATGATAAAAACACAAAAATAAAATAAAAATCTGACCCAGGAGAGAGAACTTAAAGCAGCCAAAATATGTGAACAGGGTTAAATTTTAATTTTTTACAAGGAGGCTTGATGATAGGTGAGCAAAGCGAAAATCAAGTATTACGCCTAAGTTCCAGATTAGCACCCAAAGAGCTGAAAATTGACTTTATACAGAGATAACAACTACACCTTTTATCTTTCTATTTCCCATTCTCAGGAACTCAGGATCCTAAACCAATGGCAAAATAATATTACTGGTCTGGTTTTTTCTTTCTCTTTGTTTGCATAATTAAAAATTTCTAAAGTGAGCAAGTATTAGTATTAATAACAACTCATATATAGTATCTTTATCAATATATAAAGAACACATCAGGATTTTATATAGTACAGTCATAAATGATTCTTCCATATTTCCAGTAGGTGGCAGCATAGACACACCAAATAAAGAGCAAAAATGGTTTCTCTGTAGCTGGTGGAAAATTGAACGTTGCTGTTTGTAAGTGATGTTATATTTTTAACGATTGATTGATATTGGAGAGAGAGTAAGGGGAAGAGGGAGGGAGGGTGGAAAAGAGACAGGGAAGGAGAAACATCAATCAGTTGTTCCACTTATTTATGTATTCACTGGTATATTCTTGAATGTACCCTGACCAGAGATCAAAATTGCAACATTGGCCTATGAGGATGATGCTTTAACCAACTCAGCTACCCAGCCAGGGCTATAGCCATCAAATTTACAAGTGCATGTACTATTGAAAACAACCCTGTTTAGAATTTACACTGTAGAAAGAATTTTGTACTTTCACCAATATAATATATATTTATAGTATATATAATTATAATACTATAAATATATATTTATATATTATAATTATATATTTATATATTATATATATACACTACGTATATGTTGTTCATTGTAAATTTGAAAAAATCAAAGCAAAATACAAAACTAAATCCAAAAACAACCTCAGTATATGACACGTCAAATTACTAGTATCTTCCTTTTTTTCTTTCTTTTTCATTAGGAGACTTAATGATAGGTGAGCTAAGCAAGAATCAAGTATCAAAAACAACTTAAAGTTTAGCACCCAAGAGCTAAAAAGGTGACTTTATACTCAGAGAAAAACCACATTTGATCTTTCTATCTCCCCTGGGTAGGAAATCAGAATACTGCACCAAAAGCAAAGTGAGAGGGTGGGCAATTATTTCTTTTGCTGTACTTTCCTGTGTAGTCTTAATTTTTTAGAATAAGCATGTATTAATTTATTATAATAAAGGAGATGTAGTATATCAGTATGTAAAGCATACTTCAGGATTTTCTTCAACAGTCATAGAGCATTCTTTCATAACTCCACCAGGTGGCAGCATAGGCATATCAAATAAATAGCAAAAATAGTTTCATGGAATTTGGTCTGAAAAGCACTCGGTGTTATACAGTTCAGTGATTACAGTTTTTAAAAATCTACTGATTGGATTTCAGAGAGGTGAAATGAAAGAGACAGTGAGAGAGACAGAAACACGTTTTTGCTCACTCATTTATGCATTCATTTGTTCTTTCTCCTTGTACTCTGACCTTAAATTTATCCTGAAACCCTGGGTATTGTGGACAATATTTTAACCCATTTTTCATTGCAACAGTTTACATCATAATTAAAAATATGAAACAAAAACTTGAAACAAGAGACAGAACTTAAAAGCAATCAAAGTAATTGAACAGGGTTAAATTTTAATTTTTTAAAAGAATATTAATAGGGGAGCAAAACAAGAATCAACTATCACAACTAAGTTCAAGGTAGCACCCAGAGAGCTGCAAATGAACCACTGTGCCTTTTATCAATCTACCCTGCTCAGAACTCAAATCCTTAACCAAAGGCAAAATGCTTTTACTTGTCAGTTTTTTCTTTCTTCTTGTTTGCGTACTTGAAATTTTCTGAAGTGAGCATATATGAATTTTAGTAACTAGTTATATGTGGTCTCTTTGTTATTATATAAAGAACGCGTCTGGATTTTGTCAAGTATTGTGCATTCATGGTGCATTCTTCTATGTGTCCACAAGATGGCAGCATAAGTCCATCGGATAAATAGCAAAAATAGTTTCTCTGTATTTGGTCTGAAATTGAATGTGTCTGTTACATAGTTCAGAGATTTAAAAAAGATCATTGCTTGATTTTTGAGAGAGCGACAGAGAGAGAGAGAACAATAGAGAGAGTCAGACAGTGAAATATCTAACCATTGTTCTACTATTTTATATACTAATTAGTTGATTCTTGTATTTGCCTTGGGCAGATATAGAACCCGCGTACTTGGAATGGCGGGATGACCCTCCAACTATCTCAGCTCCCTGGCCAGGGCAATACCAGTTACATTTACTAATGCATGAAGCATTGAGCACGACCCTGTTTGCATTTTACAGCATAGAAATGGGTATATAATTGAACTACAATATATATAAGATGATTGTTGCAACATTTTCATTATAACAATAATAAAACAAAAACCTGAAACAAGAGATAGAACTTGAATCAACCAAAGTATCTGACTGTGAATTATTTGGCAGTCATAATGCATTCTTCATGTTTCCACTGGGTGGCAGCATACGCACATCAAAGAAATAGCCAAAATGGTTTCTTGGTTTTTGGTCTGAAATTGAACGTGGCTGTTATATAGTTCAGTGATAGTTTTAATTTTGTATTTATGGATTGATTTTGGAGAGGTGGGATGCATTCATTAGTTGAATCTTGTACGGGTCATGATGAAGGATGGAATCCGAAACCTTGGCGTATCGGGATGAGACTCTACCCAACTCAACTACCTGCCAGTGCAATATCTACTAAGTTTATAAATGCATGTATCCATTCAGCAAGACCCTGTTTGTCATTTACGGTGCCAAATTACTGAGATATATATATATATATATATATATATATATATATATATATATATTCCTATACCATAAGATGTTCATTGCAACATTTTTATCATAATGAAAAATAAAACAAGATATAAGCCAAAGTACTTATATGACTGTATGCATAACCAATGGACACAGACAACAGTGCAGTGAAGGTGAGGGGAGATAGGGGGAGCGGAAAGGAGCGTATCAGGAAGGGAAAAAGGAGGGACGTCTGTCATACTTGAAACAATAAATATAAAAATTTTTAAAATTCTAGAAACAAAAATTCTGAAACAACTAACCAAACTTAAAGCAACTAAAGTACCTGAACAGGGTTAAATTTTAATATTTTTTTAAACGTTTGTATAGATGTTTTGGTGAGAGAGGAAGAGGGAGAAAGATACATCTATCGGCTGCCTCTTGCATGCGCCCTTGTGGGGATCCATCCCACAACCCAGGAAAGTGTCCTGACCAGGCATCCAACTTGGACCTTTGTTGCAAGGGGTCCATGCTCAACCACTGAGCCATTCTGGCTGGGCTACATTTTAATTTTTAAAAGAGGCTTGCTGACAGGTGAGCAAAGAAAACATCAAATATCAAAACTATGTTCAAGGTTAGCACCCACAGATCAGAAAAGTTGACTTAATGCAGAGAAAAAAACTATAACTTGATCTTTCTATCTCCCCTGGTTAGGAGCTCAGAATACTGAACCAATGGCAAAGTGAGATGGTAGGTAATTTTTTTTTTGGTGTGCTATCGTGGGTACTCAAAATTTTCTACAATGAGCATGTATTAATTTTAAAAATGCATTAGATTTAGTATATCGATATGTAAAGACCACGTTTGGATTCCTCCACATTTCCACAAGGGGGCAGCACAAGCACATCAAATAAAGAGCAAGAATGGTTTCCTGGTATTTGGTCTGAAATAGAAGGATGCTCTCATATAGTTAAGTCATTGTTAAATATTTTTCATCTGTTGATTGACCTTTCCCTTCCTGGCACCCGCTGGGCCGCCCTGGGGAATGTGCGGGGTGGCTTGAGCACCGGGAAGCCTGGGGTACCCATGGCAGACAGAGGACGGGGTCAAGTGTCTCCTTCCCCCCATGCTAATTGCAATAGGGATGTTCTAGAGGCTTGAGCCTGGTCAGAGGCGGCGCTGAGAAAAACCCCGTGTTCTCTGACTCACTCCTCTGTCGTAATAGTCAAAGCAAGTAGTAGTGTTGTCCACTGGAGAGCTAGGTTTCTGCCCTAAAACTCGTGCTCATGTCCCAGGTGTCTATTTGGAGGTGAAACTCCATCACTCTTCTACATATTCCCCCAAGGACATCTGCTCTTCCCTTAGGAGACAGGTCAGAACGGATGGAGGACTCCGTCTGTCTGCCTTTCCTGAGTCCTCTTCTAAGAGGAGGCTCCCCCAACAGAGAAAATCAGGGAGCAGCAATATGTGCACAGTTGTCTGTGAAACATCAAAAGTCTATTTAGATGCCTGACAGGCTGCACTTGTGTTAGAAACTTAAGAGTCCAGAGCAAAAATCCCCTACTGCACCACGAGCGTCAACATCCAAGTACAGAGAAACATGTTCATCTTTCTAAATATCAACCAGTTCCTGCCCATAGAAGCTGTGATCTGGCGTCACCCCAAATGGTCATCAGTGGAAGAATAGACTCACTGATTGGGCTTGTTAATGCCCGAAATGATACCCAACAATGAACATGAACCAGGAGATGATATGGTCAAGAACACAGGTGACTCCCAAACAAATTTTACTGAACAAAAGCCCATGGTCAGGGTGAGGGCAGAGGGGTCCGACACTGTGGCCATTGCCCCACGAGAGGCATGGAATTTTGGGTTACACGGGGATATTCTCTCTCTGATCTGCGTTGAGATTACAGGGAGTCTATGCAAACACTCCTTGAGCTGCACACTTAAGGTTAGTATGTTTCACTCTTTGTAAATGATACTGCAAGTGAAATAAAAATCAAAAGAAGTAAAGAATAAAAATAGAAGTAGAAGTTTCTCTTATTTTCTGCCTCTTTGCCATCCCTCATCTTCCCTTTTTCCTCCTCTCTACCCACTTGGATCCCTGGTGCCTGGTCAGGTGCATGAGTTTCTGAAAGTGAGTCTTGCAGGCAAACTTTAGATTTACCCCGGACATTGTAGAGGGGAGACAGCTGGATTTGCAGTAGAAGAGAGGGCAAGGAGAGTGGGATTGACCTTTGCAAGTGAAGCAGAACAAAGCTGCACATGAGGGCAGGGTCAGTATGGACCTGAGGCTGCTCATCCAAGGACACTTCAGGAAGGCACGTTCCTGATGGCCTCGACCCTGGCTCCTAGTTTGACGCATCTTTCTCCCCATCATTGTGGCCCTTCTACTGTTTTTGTACTAAAGATGCTCCTAAATTACAGTAACTATTGGGTCTCAGACCTCAAAAAAGACATTTTAACTCTAGCGAGACTTCACAGTACTTGAAGACGTGTTCCATGGCTCTGGCCCTTTAAGCAATCTCTGGTCACCAGCCCAGGTTGTCCTGGAAACATGAGAATGCTTTGATTTTTTTTTATTTCCTTTACAATTGGCAGTTACTACCATTTGTATGTCTGAGAAGTTCTCTTCCTATTTTTTTGTATTTGTACTTCAGTAGACTGTTGGTTACCTCTCCTGCCTTTTCAGTATGTGTGGTGTAAGCTTCAACCCAGCTAGCAAAAGTAAATTTGAAAACCAGGAGTTATTTATTTTCTGTACTGAATCCTATTTCTGAGAGTCTACCTCTAGATCTGCACAGGGTGCTTGGCCACAGTGCTGGAACCCGGCAGTCTTGGTGGAGCCTCGTCTAGTGTTGTTCTGAGCACAGAGGAGGCAACTTTGGGAGACCGAGGCACAGAGGGATGGGAGTCCAGCAGTCAGGTTAGTCCTGGTGTAATAAAGCTTCTAGGGTGTTTTTTTTTTTTTTCCGAGTTTTCTTCAATCTCTCCTGATTCTCTCCATTTTCTGAGTTCTCTTTACTTTCTCCTAATCCTTTCCATTTTTAAAAAATTACTTTTATTAATTTATTTATGTTACAAATGTTTCTTCTTTTTCCCCCATTGACACCCTCCTCCCCAAATCCACTCTCCCCATCCCAAGGCTTGTTGTCTATGTCAGTCAGTTATGCGTACATGCATATAATTCTGTGGTTTATCTCTTCCCACCCCCATATCCCATCTTCTGAGGTATGCCAGTCTGTATCACATTTCTTTTTTTAAATTTTTTTCTTCCAATTTTTACTACTCTATTTTTATTACAGATGTTTCTCTTTGTTTCTTCTAGACACCCTCCTCCTCGTCCCACCTCCCCACCCCCAGCATTGTTGTCTGTGCTCACTGGTTATGCATACATTCATGGACGTTCTCTGGTTCCTCTCCTTCATCACCCTGCCCCCATATTTTGAGGTTTGTCAGCCTGAACTATACTCCTTTCTATATTTTTTGTTGTTGTTGTTCAGATAGAGTGTGGGAGGGGGGGAGAGAGAGAGAGAGAGAGAGAGAGAAACATTGACGTGAAAGGGACACGTCGAGCGGTTGCCACCCACACAACCCAACCAGGGCAAACTGCAACCGAGGTACGTGCCCTTAGCCGGAACCAAACCCGGGTCTCTCAGGACTGCAGGCTGACGCTCTAACCGCTGAGCCAAACCGGCCAGGGCTATACTCCTTTCTATGTCTTTGGGTATACTTCTTTCATCATCTCACACTGTTCTTACATTCCACATGTAAATGAGATCTCGTGGTATTTGACTTTCTCTGATTGGCTTATTTCACTTAGCATAACACTCTCAAGTTCCCTCCATGTCGTCTCAAAAGATAAGAGATCTTTCTTACAGCTGCATAGTATTCCACTGTATATATGTACTCCACCTTTTTTTATCCACTCATATATTGATGGACACTTGGGCTGTTTCCAGATCTTAGCTATTGCAAATAGTGCTGTTATAAACATAAGTGTACATATATGCTCTCTGATTGGTGTTTCAGGCTTTGTAAGGTATATTCCTAGGAGTGGGATCACTGGGTCAAATGGAAGTTCAATTTTTAATTTTTTGAGGTAGCACCATATTGTTTTTCATAGTGGCTGCACCAGTTTGCATTCCCACCAGCAGTGTACTAGAGTCCCCTTTTCTCCACACCCTCGCCAACACTTGTTGTTTGATGATTTGTTGATGGCGGCCATTCTGACAGGTGTGAGGTGATACCTCATTGTTGTTTTAATTTGCATCTCTCTGGTAAGAAATGTGGAGCATTTCTTCATATGTCTCTTGGCCATTTGTACGTCCTGTTTGGAGAGGTGTGTATTTAGTTCCATTTTAATAGGGCTCTTTGTCTTCAGTTTGTTGAACTGTATGAGCACTCTATATATATTGAAAATTAACCCCTTATCTGATATATCATTGGCAATGATGCTCTCCCATACAGTGGGTTGCCTTTCCATTTTGGTGGTTGTTTCTTTTGCTGTGCAAAAGCTTTTGAGTTTGATGTAGTCCCATGTGTTCATTTTCTCCTCTGTTTTTGTTGCCTTAGGTGATGTATCAGTGAAAATTCTGCTGCGTATAATGTCTGAAATTTTGTTGCCAAAATTTTCTTCTAAAATTTTTATAAATTCATGAGTCATGTTTAAGTCTTTTATCCATTTTAAGTTTATTCTTGTGTATGGTGTTAGTTGATGGTCTAGTTTCATTTTTTTTTTTTTCATGTAGCTGTTCAATTTTCCTAAAACCATTTATTAAAGAGGCTGCCTTTACTACACTGTATGCTCGTGCCACCTTTGTCAAATATTAATTGAGCATATTGTCTTGGGTCCCTTTCTGGGCTCTTTATTCTGTTCCACTGGTCTATATGCCTGTTCTTGTGCCAGTACCAGGCTGTTTTGATTACAGTGGCTTTGTAGTAAACCTGAAATCTGATAATGTGATCCCTCCAACTTTGTTCGTCTTTTTCAAGATTGCTGTGGCTCTTAGGGGTCTTTTGAGGTTTGATATGAAATTTTGAAGTATTTATTTCAGTTCTGTAAAGTATTTCATTGGTATTTTGATGGGGATTGCATTGAATCTATAAATTGCTTTGGGTACTATGGACATTTTAATAATGTTAGTTCTTCCAATCCATGAACAAGGTATGTGCTTCCACTTTTTTATATATTTCTCTATTTATTTTTTCAATGTCTTGAAGTTTTTAGAAAATAGGTCTTTTTTTGGTTAAGTTTATTCCTAGGTATCTTCATTTTTTTGCTGGAATGGTAAATGAGATTGTTTTTTGTTTGTTTGTTTAGTTTCTCTTTGTGTGAGTTTCTTATTGTAAAAGAATGCCATCATATTTACAATAGCTAAGATCTGGAAACAGCCCAAGTGTCCATCAGTAGATTAATGGATAAAAAAGCTGTGGTACATACACACAATGGAGTACTATGTAGCTGTAAGAAAGAAAGATCTCTTACCCTTTGAGACTACATGGAGGGACCTGAAAAGTATCATCCTAAGTGAAACAAGCCAAACAGAGAAAGACAAGTATCATATGACCTCACTTATTTGTGGAATATGATGAACATAACAGTCTGAGGAATGGGGTAGTCCCAGAGACGCGGAAGTGGGGTACAGACTGACAATTCCCAGAAGAGGGGGTGGTTGGGGAAAAATAAACCACAGAACTTATATGCATGTATGCATGAACAGTGGACATGGACAACAAACTGGGGACGGGGTAGGGAGGGAGGAGGAGGGGGAATCAGTGGGAAAAAAAGGAGAAACATCTGTAACAAAAACTAATTAATAAAAAATAAATAAATTTAAAAAAAAAGAATGCCATCAATTTCTTGATGTAAAGTTTGTATTCTGCTACCTTGACAAATTTGTTTATTAAATCAGATTGTTTATGGAGTCTTTAGGGTTGTATATGTACAATATCATGACATCTGCAAATAATGGCAGTTTCATTACTTCATTTCCAATTTGGATCATTTTTATTTTTTATTCATGTCTAATTCTTGTGCTAAGACTTCCAGTACTATGTGAAATAAGAGTGGTGAGTGTGGGTATCCCTGTCTTGTTCCTGTTTTTAAGGGAAATGTTTTTAGCTCTTGCTCATTGAGTGTGATGTTCGTTGTAGGTTTTTCATCCATTGCCTTTATTATGTCCAGATTTGATTTCTCTATTCTGACATTGTTGAGCGTTTTTATCAGAAATGTGTGGGATTTTATCGAATGCCTTTTCTGTGTTTATTGATAAGACCACATGGTTTTTTAAATTATTATTTTTTTATCCTCACCCAAGGACATTTTTTCATTTTTTTGTTCAGATAGAGCGGGAGGGAGAGAGAGAGAGAGAGAGAGAGAGAGAGAGAGAGAGAGAGAGAGAACCAACGACGTGAAAGGGACACATCGAGTGGCTGCCACCCGCACAACCCAACCAGGGCCGGGGACAAACTGCAACCGAGGTACATGCCCTTAGCGGGAAATGAACCCGGGTCTCTCTGGACCGCAAGCCGACGCTCTAACCGCTGAGCCAAACCGGCCAGGGCGACCACATGGTTTTTATCTTTCATTTCTTTTATGTGGTGTATCATATCTATTGATTCGCAAATATTTCAAATATTGTACCAGCCTTGCATCCCTGGGATGAATCCCACTTGGTCAGGGTGAATAATTTTTTAATGTATTGCTGGATCTGATTTGCTAATATGTCGTTAAGGATTTTGGCATCTATGTTCATCAGGCATATTGGCTTGTAGTTTTCTTTCTTTGTACATCTTCATCTGGTTTTGGAATTAGCATTATGCTGGCCTCATAAAATGAGTTTGAAAGTCTTCCCTCTGCTTGAATTTTTTGTACTAGGTTGATGAGAATGGGGGTTAGTTCTCTCTTGAATGTTTGGTGAAACTCCTTTGTGAAGCCATCCAGGCCTGGGCTTTTGTTTTCTGGTAGATTCTTGATTACATCTTCAATTTTCTTAGTTGTTATTGGTGTGTTCAATTTTTCTATCTCTTTATGGTTCAGTATGGGGAGACTACGTGTTTCTAGAAATGTGTCCATTTTGCCTAGATTATCCAATTTGTTGGCATATAATTGTTCATATTATTTGTTAACAATCCTTGGTATTTCTGTAGTATCAGTAATTACTTCTCTTTTGTTTCTGATTTTGTTTATTTGAGCCCTCCGTTTTGTTTGTTGTGAGTCCTGCTAAGGGTCCATCAATCTGTTTATCTTTTCAAAGAACCAGCTCTTTTTTCATTCATCTTTTGAATGGTTTTGTAAAATCTCTAAATCATGTATTTCTGCACTGATCTTTACTATTTCTTTTTGTCCACTTGCTTTGTGTTTTTCTTTTTGTTTACTTTCTAGTTCTTTAAGTTGTAAAGTTAGATAGTCTATTAGAATATTTTTTTGTTACTTGAGGTAGGCCTGTAGTGCTATGAAATTCCCTCTCAGAACTGCTTTTGCTGCATTCCATAGATTTTGAGTTGTGTGTTCATTTTAATTGGTTTCCCGGAAGTTTTTTTTATTTATTCCTTGATCTTAATGGTAACCCATTCATTGTTTAATAACATGCTATTTAGCCTCCCTGTGTTTAAATGTTTTGGCTTGTCTTTGTTGTCATTGATTTCTAGTTTCATGCCATTGTGATCTGAGAAGTTGCTTGATATGATTTCAGTCTTCTTGGATGTGTAGAAACTTAGTTTGTGCCCTAACATGTGGTCTCTCTTTGAGAATGTCCCATGTGCACTTGAGAAGAAGGTCAATTCTGCATTTTGAAGTGTAATTCTCTGTAGTTACTCATTATATATATGTGATCTAGTGCATCATTTACAGTCTGTTTCCTTGTTAATTGTGTTTGTTTTTTTTATCTAGAGGATCTATCCAGTGATATCAGCAGGGTGTTGAAGACCCTGGCTATGATTGTATTGCTGTTTATTTCTACTTAAAAGTCCTCCAGAAGTTTGTTAGTACATGTTGGTGCCTCTATTCTTGGTGCATATATATTTACCAGTAAAGCTGACTTTTTACAGAGAAAAACCACACCTTAATCTTTCTATCTTGCCTGCCCAAGAAATCAGAATCCTGGCCCTGGCCAGTTTGGCTCAGCGGTTAGAGCGTCGGCCTGCGGTCCGGAGAGACCCGGGTTCGGTTCCCGCTGAGGGCACGTACTTCGGTTGCAGTTTGTCCCCGGCCCTGGTTGGTCGTGGGGGTGGCAGCCACTCGATGTGTCCCTTCACGTCGAGGTCTGTCTCTCTCTCTCTCCCTTCCTCTCTCTCCCTCCCACTCTATCTGTACAAAAAATGGAAAAATATCCTCGGGTGAGGATAAAAAAAAGAAATCAGAATCCTGAACCAATACAAAGCAAGATCATGGGTAATTTATTCTTCTTTCGTACTTTCCTGGGTATTCTAAATTTTCTAGAATTAATGAGTATTAATTTTTAATAATAAGTAGATGAAATTTATCACTATGTAAAGAACACTTCTGGATTGTATTCTACATTCATAGAGCCTTCCTCCTATGTCCACTAGGTGGGAGCACAGGCACATCAAATATGGCAAAAATGGTTCCTGGTATTTAGTCTGAAATTGAACATCACTGTGAAATAGTTCAGTGATTTTTCAATTTATTCATCTACTGATTGATTTTGGAGAGAGAAAAAGAGACAGAGAGAAAGAGAAATGCATGTTTTTTGTTTTTGTTTTTTTTTGCTCCACTCCTTTATGCATTTATTTGTTCTTTCTCTTATGTTCTCTGACCTGGGATTGATCCTGAACCTTGGATTTTGAGATGATGTTTTAACAAATTATTCTTTGCAATATTTTATACTGTGTTAAAATAAATAAAAACCTGAAAGAAGAGACAGACCTTAAAGCAACCAAAGTACCTGAACAGGGTGAAATTTTAATATTTTAGAAAGAGGCCTGATGATAGGTGAGCAAAGCAAGAATGAAGTATCAGAAATAAGTTCCAGACTAGTTCTTAAAGAGCTTAAGATTGATTTTATACAGAGAGAACAACTGCACCTTTTATCTTCTTTTCCCCTGCTCCAAAACTCAGAATCCTAAAGCAATAGCAAAATAATTTTACTGGTCAGGGTTTTCTTTCTCTGTGTCTGCATACTTAACATTTTCTAAAGTGTGCATGTATTAACATTAGTAGGTTATAGATCGTATCTTTATGAATAGGGAAAGAACCCATGTGGATTTTGTTGTACATTCATAGATCATTCTTCTATATTTCCACTAGGTGGCAGCACACACACTACATAAAGAGCAAAAATTGTTTCACTGTAGTTGGTCAGAAATTGAACGTGGCTGTTACAATAGTGATTTTTAAAATATATTATTTATTAATTGATTTTTGGGAAAGAGCAAGAGAAATAGAGGAAATGAGGAAAGAGAGAAACATCAATTTGTTGTTCTGCTTATGCACCATTCACTGGCTTATTCTTGTATGTGCCATGACCAGGGAGCAAACTTCCAATCCTGACCTATGGAGATGATTCTTTAACAAACTCAGCAACCCAGCCAGGGACATAACCATCAAATTTATAAGTGAATGTACTATTGAAAACAACCTTGGTTTGAATTTGCATTGTAGAGAGATTTATGTGCTTTCACCAAGAATATATATATTCACGTATTATTCATAAGGTGTTCATAACACATTTTTAAAAATCACAGAATACAAAACTAACACCAGAAGAAGAAGAAGAAGAAGGAGAAGGAGAAGGAGAAGAAGAAGGAGAAGGAGAAGGAGAAGGAGAAGGAGAAGGAGAAGGAGAAGGAGAAGGAGAAGGAGAAGGAGAAGGAGAAGAGAGAAGGAACTTAGAACAACCACAGTATATGACAAGTCAACTTTCTAGTATCTTTCCTAAAAAAAGAGACTTAGTGATAGGTGAGCAAAGCAAAAATCAAATATCAAAATCAAGCTCAAGGTTAGTACCCAAAGCCTGAAAACTTGACTTCAAACAGAGTAAACAATTGAACCTTGATCTTTCTATCTCCCCTGGGCAGGAACTCAGATTCTTGAACCAATGGCAAAGTGAGGTGGTGGTTGATTTATTTATTTATTTATTGTAATTTCTTGGGTTCTTGAAATTTTTTACAATGAGAATGTATTAATTTTAATAATAAAGTGAATGTTGTATATCAGTGTGTAAAGAATACTCCAGCATTTTATTCTTCAGTCATTGAGCATTCTTCCATAACTTCACTAGGTAACAGCATAAGCACATCAAATAAAGAGCAAGAATGGTTTCATGGTATTTGGTCTAAAATTGAATGTCGCTGTTACATAGTTCAGTGATTCAATTTTTAAATATGTTGATTGAGTTTAGAGAGATGTAAAATGAGAGAAAGTGAGACATTGACCTACAGAGAATGAGAACCACATTTTTTTTCTCACTCACTTGTTTATGCTTCCAGTTGTTCTTTCTTATATGTTCTCTGACCTGGGATTGCAACCTTGGGAATTGAGGATGATATTTTAAACAATTGTTCATTGCAATATTTTATATGAGGACTAAACAGACAAACAAACAAACAAACTTGAACCATGATACAAAGTATGTGAACAGGATTAAATTTAATTTTTAAAAAAGTGGCTTGATAATACGTAAGCAATAGAAGAATCAACCAGTACATCTATGTTCAAGGTTAGCACCGAGAGAGCTGCAAATTGACTTTATCCTGAAAGAACCACTATACCTTTTATCTATCTCCCCTGCTCAGGTACTCAGCATCCTTAACCAATGGCAGAGTGATATCACTGGTCAGTTTTTTCTTTCTTTTTTTCTGTGTACTGAAAATTTTCTAAAGTGAGCACATATGAATTTTAGTAATGTGTTATATGTTGTGTCTTTATCAAGCTATAAAGAACACATCTGGATTTTATAAAGTATTGTGCATTCAAAAGGCATTCTTTTATATGTCCACAAGGTGGCAGCATACACACATCAAAAATGGTTTCACTGTATGTGGTCTGAAATTGAACGTGGCTCTCAGAACTGCTTTCACTGTGTCCCATAGATTTTGTGTTGTGTGTTCATTTTCACTGCTTTTCTGGAAGTTTTTTATTTCTTCCTTTATATCCTTGGTAACCCATTCATTGTTGAATAACATGCTATTTAGCCTCCCTGTGTTTAAAGGTTTTTGTGTGGTTTTGTTGTCATTGATTCTAGTTTCATGCCATTGTGATCTGAGAAGGTGCTTGATATGATTTCGGTCTTCTTTGATGTGTAGAAACTTAGTTTGTGCCCTAACATGTGGTCTATCTTTGAGAATGTCTTGTGTGCAATTGAGAAGAATGTGAATTTTATAGTTTGGGGTGTAATTTTCTGTAGATATCTATTAAATCCGTTTGGTCTATTGCATCATTTAAAGTCTGTTTTCTTGTGAATTTTTTTGTCTAGAGGATCTATCCAGTGATGTCAGTAGGGTGTTGAAGACCCTCCCAATGATTGTATTGCTGTAAATTTCTCCTTTGAAGTCCTCTAGAAGTTTTTAAATACATGTTTGTGCTTTTATATTGGGTGCATATATGTTTACCAAGGTTATATCTTCTTGTTGGATAGATTCTTTCAATATTATGTAGTGGCCTTCTTTGTCTCTAATTATGGCCTTCATTTTGAAATCTACTTTATTGGATATGTCCTTTCTAGGTTGGCATGGTTGCTAAAGACCCGGGCAGGGTTGTGTCAAGGAGAAAACTTAATACGCAGAGTCACCCTTCCTCTGTGGGGCCAGCATGCAAGCAAGTGTGCAGGACTACTTCCTCAGAGGGCTGTTGTTACACAGCAGGTAGGGTGTGCAGTCCTGGATAAATGTCTCCTGGCATGCAGTGCAGCAGCCTGCATCCATCAGTCATACAGAAGGGACAAAGGCTAACGTGTGCCAAGCAATGAAGCCTTGGACACAATGAGTAGCAAAACACCCATGAGAGGTTCAAGTGTAGAGAAAACCCCTAAAGAACATAGTTTATTTGCCTGTCAAGCAACAGTGAAAAATCTTCCCCAGAGAAGACCTCACAGAAGCAATTCTTACTTTTTGCTCAAGATCAGGAGTCTCCCATGCCTTTCTTTGTGCCAGTTTGCCCACACTCATTTTGCTGCTGCAAGACAGCACAGTTCTTTGGGAAGAATTTAAAAACGTATCATGCAAAGGATGACATAGCTTGTCCTCTGCCTGAGGTTAGCTGGGAAGCATGTGAGGGGTGGGTGGTCAAGCTTGGCATCTGCAATCTGGACAAGATCTTGTTCCAACTTCAGCCAAACTCAATTTGAGGTCACAGTTACACTCTCTCTGTTGGCTTCAGCAAATGCCTGCAAAAGTATCAGCTGCCGACTGGGACAGTTCGGAACATATTCTGGGCGGCTGACAACACCCAGGTGCTTCTTTGTGTCCCCCAAGGCAGAAAGGGTGTCTCTCACTGCCTCTCTCAAAAGAGCCAACTATACTTAGTCTCGGGGACCCATCAGGAAAGCATCACAATGATCCAGATTCTGTTGGTCACCTATGTTGTGTCTGAGATACAGAAGGTAAAAATGAGTAATATACTTAGGATCTGTTTTGAAAGAAAGGGCACACCTCAAAGGGCACAGAAACCAAGGGCAGAGCGAACGACGGAAACTAGAGAGGAAGCAGGAGTCTTTTCCGTGTCCGGGTCCCCTGAGCTTTGCACTCTGCCAGGACGGAGGATCGGGGCCCTCCCGACACAGCCTTCCCCTGCCTGCACCTGGGACCTCAGCCACCGATGTGCCGGGAGAGGCTCTCCTGCCCAGGACGCCCGCCCTGTCTGTTCCCAGGGTCCCTGAGGACCAGGGGCAGAGTGAGGCGGGAAACTCCTGGACTGGGAAACGGGGGTAGATGCGGTGTGAACAGCAGATGTCGCGGGAAGGCCAGTGGGGTGGGGGGAGGACGGCCTTCCCCAGGGACTCTGGGCTCCTGGGGAGAAGGAGGCGGGGCTGTGTGGGGTGACGCCCACTGAGCGTGCTCTGATTGGAAGAGACTATGCAGAGCCTGACTGGCGGGAACAGAACTCTGGGCGTGGCCTGCAGGACAGCCATTTTTTGTTGTGTTGGCACAATCTCATTTGCATACGCCTGAGGCAGTGGGCGTGTCCAGGAAGTACCCGGATCCGGAAATAGGCGGCAACTTAGGCAGCGGACCACGCAGGATCTGCTGTCGCCCTGCTTGAAGCACCTACTTCCAGAACCACCAGGCCTGTGCCAGGAACCTTTCCAGTCAGGCTGTGTTTGGGGTCAGCCGGCTCCTCAGGGCTTGGGTCTTCCATTCCCTGTAGGAGGCCGTGAGGTGACCGAGACCCCCCAGGCAGCCAGGACCTAGGGGCGTTGGCACCATGGAGGAGGGGCCGAGTGGTGCTGAGCAGGGTCCTTTCAGGTCCAACGTTGTGCAGGGAGGCGGTGAGGCCCCGGAGGTGAGGGCGGAGCCCAGAGAGGACAGTGGAGGTCGGAGCTGGAGGGCAGGATGCAGGCAGGAGTTGGCCCTGGAGACAAGGGAAGCGGGGTTGGCGGCCTGCGAGGAGGTTTGGTCCGACATGGAGCTGGGAAGGCAGGAGGAGGTGTTGTCCAAGGAGGGCTTTGGAGCAGGAGGAGGGTGAGGATCAGCAGGGACCTGAGTGTGAGGAGCCCTGGCAAGAGGAGAGGGGCCAGGAGGGAGAGTTGGGGTCCGGGCAGCACTTTGTCCTGGAGCAGCAGGGCCTCAGGCAGGTGGTGCAGGGCGCATTGCGTGGCATCCTGGGGGAAGGGAAGGAGATTTTTGCAGACCTGAAGCCGGGCAGGCAGGGGGACGTGATGCATGGAGAGCTGTTGCAGGTGGAGAAGGAGGAAGAGGTTTTTCTGGTTCCAGAAAGTGAGGAGCAGGGGGAGGAGGTGGCGGCCTCTCAGGAAAAATTCATTGCTGGGAAGCAGAATGTGCTGGATTGGGAGGACATCGTGAAGGTTGTGGAGATGCGAGGTGATGGGCAACCGGAGTCAGGGGCTGAAGGAAAGCAGCAAGAAGAGAAGTCCGAAGAGTGGACACAGCCTAGTCTGGGCAGTGTGGGCAGTGCACTTTGTCCCCGCTAGCGGTGCTCCAGGCTCTCCAGCCAGAGATGGAGCCTGTGAATGAGCAAGCCAGCAAGGCCTTCTGTCCGACTCAAGCGCAAGACATGGCACAGGCACAGGCCTTACTTACAACTGAAAAGCACCCATATTGAGCACATCCCTGGATTCTGGGCCAAAACTGTATCCTTGAGGCTGTAATGGGGTGTCTAAAATGCGACTGTGCCAGTGCAGGAGAAATGGATCAATGAGGACAGTTCAGAAGCAAAACAGACACATTGCAGAGAAACTTGGTATAGAGACCTAAGTCTGGTTCAAACCTTGGAGATGTCCTTATCTTGGGTGGCATGCTGAAACAGTCAGGGGCTTCGTTCCACATTAGACTCAGGAAATGAGCAGGTATATATGTATTGCAGAGTTCCTCCTAGGAGTACTGTTGCAGTGGAAGGGTCTGAATGTGTACCTCCTGAATCAGAGTCAGGAAAATGGGGTGGGCAGAAGGAAGCATATTGTATTCTGTCCAGCCAGCAGCACAAAAGATCAGGTGGAGATCCGGGTGTGCCAGGCAAGAGATCTGGCCTGTGTTGGTGTTGATCCTTGCAGGCAGCAAGAGCCACTGTGTTCCTTTTGGACTTGTGTGGAAGAGGGGGCATGAGGCATAGAGAATTCAGGAAAAGCAAGGCCGTTCCCTAGTTCTGGCCCATTTTCTAGGCATTTTACGTGCAGAATGCAGTATGCAGGCTCCTTGATACAAAGCAGTTTGTCAGCCACCCTCAGCAGTCAGCCATGATCTGTGAGCAAGATGAAAAGATGCTCAGCCACATGATCAATTTGAAGGTCAGCCTAGACTGACAGAGACAGGGGAGGGAGTAGAAGTGGAAAATTGACCTTTTCCTTGCCTACTGAAGAAGGCGTGTGTCCCCAAGACAAATTTCACCCTCTTGATACACTTTTTTCTACAGGTGGAGGAAGTCAGGCACGTCAGTGATTCCTGCAAAATTTTGCTGTTCTTTCACAATAACCCCTACTTCTACAGTAATATGATTGTGAAGGAGTATCTCATTACCCTCCAAGGTAAGAGGAGGCTGCCTGCATGGGTGGCAACAGGAGGTGGGTTGAGGTTAAAAGGGCATGCATGTATTATCACATACACATCTTCCTGCAGGATACAGGGTGTCCCACTGCACTCCCATTCAGTGGTCTCAGCATTATGAAGGAGAGGTCTACCGGCACTGGCACCAAAACAGCAGCCTGAACTTCTCCAACTGGTTCTCCAACCACAACGTGGTAGGGTCCAGCAGGATTGCAGAGGTGGGGTCTCACCTGCAATGCCACAATGAAGCTGCTGTGTTTCCTTTCGCTGCTTGATTTGACATTCAAATTCTAGCCTTATTCTAACCAGCTGTGTTCTTTCCAACCAGATCATCATAAAAGACCTGTGATACAAACCCTGAAGTATTATGCCTGGGAACGTTCCAGGAGAGCAGAGAAGGAGCTGGACAGGTGAGAAAATTTCAACTGGGCACTGAACCTTGTCTTGCCCAGTAGCTGGGACATTTTTTTTTAAAGGCACATTTAGACTGGGAGAAATAGAGGCTGTGCACTCATGTCGTGAGGGTATCATGATGATATAGGAAGTCTGGAGAACTGTGTTGCCATTCAGACACTTGTTGAGGAAGCTTAAGGAAGATGAGGGAGTGAAGGTATCCGATAACCCTCAAAACAACAGCACAGTCATTGTCTCACTTCTCGAAACTCGTCTTGCAGGACACCACCACCATCATCCACTTTTTCCTCCAGAAATAGATGCTTGCATCCAAAACGTTCTTCCTACCATCCTAACACAAATAGCTGGCTGTCTTTTTATAGAAAGGTGTTTCTCCCCCAGTTCTTCTCCTGACATCACAGCTGTTTTGCACAATCCTTGGGTGTCCCAAACGTGTACGGCCCAGTGAAAACAGTGTTTATTATAAAGAGGTTAGGATGGAATGTGTTGAACATAGGACTGCAGAAAATTTCAGAGGTCCCAGTTTCAGCATGGACCTCCTTTTCCTGTTTGGCTGCTATTGATGATGATGATGATGATTAATATTACTTTATTCCTTATCGAGGATATTTTTCAGTTTATCTTCAATGGAGCGAGACCTGTGGCACCATCCCCTGAATACTATGTGAACACAATGGCTCAGGGTGACTGGAGAGAGAGGAAGACATGTGAAGAGATCCTGGCCATGCACTCAACCCTATGTTTCCCAGTCTCTGGACATTGGTGTCTCACCTGGACAAACTGAGTGATGAAGGAATAAAACTGTGTCATCAGGGAATCGGGGCACACAATGAGGCTGGAATTTCCAGTTGTGGAGTTCAATTTGGTTCAGGCTTGGGAATCTTAAGGTTGATGAAGTAGTGTGCATGATCAAAGTCTCTGTGGAATGTGTACAGTGGGCAACAGAAATATCAACATGGAGGGAGGAGAGTGGGCAACTAAAGTTGCAGATTATACTGAAGCCATTGTGAGTCTGAGTCCTGGAATATTCCAGAGCAGTGAAGGCCAATGGCTTCTAGGGTTTCCCAGTCCTTTGTGCACAATGAACAAACTTTTCAACTTAGTGTATGGTGAATGTGAGCCATGTGTTCCACGGTGAATGTGGGTACGGTGAGCCATCAAGTTCACAGTGCAATGCATGTCATGGGGATCCTGTGGTGGCAAAGTGGAGTACAGGCAATGGAGCCCTGGGATTCATATTGCTGTGTGTGCAGTGGCAGCCCATGGGTTTTGCCAAGGAGTGGCAATTGTTGGAGCCCATTTGAGTTGAATTGGGATGTAGGCCGGGGAGCCCTAGTGTTTCACAGTAGGGTTTGGGCAGTGACATCATTGGTGTATTGCAGCAGGGTGTTGGCAGAGGGAAAGCATCTGGATCACTGTTGGGTGTGGGCAGTGTGGAACCTGGAATGTCACAGTGCGTGACAGGCAGAGTGAGTTCTGGAGATGTCACAGTGAATCATAGGCGTGCGATGGGGAAATGCCCTGTGCAATGTGGGCTTTTATAGCAGAGAATGTGGGCATTGTAGAATGTGGGCAGGGCATTTCTAAAGGTGTCACAGAGGTGTGAGGTCACTGAGGGTGCCGAGGATCACAGTGTAAGAGAGCCATGTGAACCCTGTGGTTTCACCATGGAGTGTGGGTAGGGGGAGCCCTGGGTGTCAGAAAAGTGAGAGAACAGTGGGCCGCCTGGAGTTGTGACAAGGGTATATGAGCTGTGACAGTCCTGAAGGTATCAGAGTAGAGTGTGGGCAGTGAAACCCATGTTCAGTAGCATTCCTAGGTTTCAGGGTCAATTGTGGGGATTGCAATCAAGGGATGTCACGTGGGAGTGTGCAAATTAGATTAGAGGTGTCACATAGGAGTTTGGGTAATAAGATCTCAAAAGGTGTGACAGTGTAGTGTGGAAAGAGGCAGGCCTGGGGTGTGAAAGTAGAGAGTGGTTTGTGAGAACTGTGGTGTCAAATTTAATTGGTGGCACTGGGAATCATCAATGTATGGTGAAGTGTGGGTAGAAGTTGCCCAGTAGCTCCCCTCTTTGCCTGTTTTATGGTGTCAGCCTCTCTTTGTCAAGCTCCTGTGTACCTACTGCAGAAGCAAGAGCCAGGCCCCTAAAGGTCCTGCAAGCTCAAGATGCTCCAGAGAACCTTGAGCTCCTGGTTGTTTTTGTGTCATGTGTAATCATTTCAGTGTCTTGATGAAAAATCAAGTCCAGTAGAGCAAACCGACAAGCCATCTTTACAAAAAGGTGATTGATGGAGGTCATCTCTTTCTTCCTGGAACAGAGGTGATACAAGAATTCTGAGATGTGGAGGAGGAGGAGGAAGTAGAGGAGTTATTGGCAGCAGAGGAGTAAGAGGTGGAGAACAGTAAGGTAATCTTTTAAATATGGGGAAGGATTGAGACATGACTTTGTGTGGTGAATACACAGCACAGTGTCCAAATAAATAAGACAGAATGGTACACCTGAAACCTATGTAAATGTACTAACAGCATCACTCCTATAAATTCAATAAAACAGAAAACATACAGGTAAAGTTTGTATTTCTCAAAAAATGTGTAAATAAATAAAATAGAAGATAGCGATGGGCAGTACCAGTGCGTGGGTGGATATGTGAGAGTGTGGGAGTGGGGAAGAGTGTGAGACAGAGTGTGAGTGAATGTAAGCATGCACCAACCTTGAGCAGTGCAGAGACACAGGGCAGAAGGTTCCTTTGCTGTGCATGGAAAGCAGAAGGCTCTGTGGTAAGTGGGAAGCCAGTAAACTTTTCTTACCACAGCCGGGCATCCTTGCTGTATTGGAGGATCTGGATTCTTCACAGGGAGGAGGAAATAAAGGGGCTAGGGCCCAACAACCTGAGTGCACTAGAGCTCACTGCACCATCTGTCCAGTGAATGCAGCTCTGTTGGCACAGTCAGCACAGAGTAGGTGCCTGCAGCAGTAGCCAAAACCAGCAGGGAGCCAGCCCCACTCCTACAGCAGCTGAGGTTCATCCAGGCCTGTAGCTGTGGTGCTATGGGACTCAGGCACCAGATTCTTGCCCAGTGGTGGTGCAAAGGTATTCCAGGACCCAAGCCCATGGTTGCATGCCCCCAGCCAAAGACCCAGGCCAGTGGCAGCACACACCCACCCCAGAACCCAGGCCACAGTGGCACACACCTATCCCAAAGCCAAGGACCAGGCCCATGGCATCATGCACTCACCACAGGACCCAGGCTCACCGCTGTGGTTGGGCCAGCCCAGGCTCCAAGCCAGAAGCCTGCACTGGTGAGCTGGCCCAGCCCAGACACCAGGCTCCAGGCCTACAGCAGCACATCAGCATAGACTGATCAAGAGCCATGCCACAAACCAAGCAGCAGGACCTGCTGTGACCACTACAGCAGTGGAGCTAGATTGGAGCCCCTCCCCTCTGCAGCAGCAAAATCTCTGGTGCAGAGCATCCTCAGCCCCCAACACCACTAAAATATTGGGACCAGGGAGCCCCCCAGGGAAGCAGCTGCAGCAGCAGTAGCAGTGCAAATCAGGAGCTGACACTTGCCCTCAGCAGCTACTGATGAGGAGCTGAGCCCCAATGGTCAGCAGGGTTCCCCAACAGTACACCAGTGAGACCCCTGGATTTCAGAAGCATACCAGAGGGACCCACAAACCTCAGAAGTGCACAAGTAATACCCACAAACCCCAGTAGTATACCAAAAATATCCACAAACCCCAGCAAGACAACAGCTAAACCCACACTCCTCAGCAACATACCAGCAGGTCTCCACATCTTAGCAGGGCACCAGACAAACCCACACCCCCCAGCAGCAGGAGCACATATTAGCAGTGAAGACCCATCCCCAGCAGTATCAACAAAAGCTGATCAAGAGTGGTGCCCCAGCCCAAGCAGCAGAGAATTTCAGAGAGCCAAGAACAGCACAAGAGATCAATTCAAGCTGCCAGGTGTCAATGCTTTAGGACCCACAGCAGACAAGAGCTGTACAGCAGAACAGGCATAAAGGCACAGTAGCCTTCATTGATACACACTGACCTGCCTACATATTCTAACATCCCTCACCAAGCCTAGTTCTTCCACATTGCTAAAATGGTGAGACAAAGAAACAACACCCAAATGAAAAAAAGATGAGATGCCACCAGACATGGATCTACAGGAACTAGAAGAGAGCGACTTGTCAGAAAAAGAATTAAAAGCAATGATTATAAGGTGCTCAAACAATTTGGTGAGAACTACAACCCCAAATAAGAATTATGAAGAGTTCACTAAAATCTACTTCAGCTGAAAAAAAGAGGTAGAAGCAATGGGTATAAAGGTAGAAGCTATATATAAAAAGCAAGAGAAAATACGGAAAGACATAGCTGATAAGCAAAATATCTTAGCAGCATTCATTAGTAGATTAGAAGAAGCTGAAGACCAAATCAGCGATTTGGAAGACAAGGTAGAGAAAAACACCCACAAAGAGCAGCAAATGGAGAAAAAGTTTAAAAAGCAGGAGGAGAGTTTAAGGGAGCTGTGGGATAATACCAAATGTAACAACATTTGTATTATAGGGGTACCTAAAAGAGAAGAATCAAAGAAAGGAATAGAGGAAATGTTTGAAGTAATAATGTCAGAAAACTCTCCTAAACTGGTGAAGGAAAATGTCACACAAGTCCAGGAGACACAGAGAGTCCCAAGTGAGATGAACCCCAGAAGACTCACAGCTAGACACACCATAATAAAAATGGCAAACATTAAACACAAAGAAAGAATCTTAAAGGAAGCAAGAGAGACACAGAAAGTTACCTACAATGGAGCTCCCATTAGACTGTCAGCTGATTTCTCAATAGAAACACTGCAGGCCAGAAGGGAGTTGCATAAAGTATACAAAGCAATGCAAGGCTATCAATCAAAATTGAAAGAGAAATAAAGAGATTCATGGATAAAAACAAAAAAAAAAGAAAAAGCTAAAGAAATTTACCACCACCAAACCAGCACTGCAAAAATTGCTGAAGGGACTGTTGTAAGAAGAAGAAACACAGAGAGAGAAAGAACACAGGCATAAATTAAAAATGACAACTAAGTACCATCTAGCACGAATAACTTTAAATGTAAATAACTAAATACTCCAAACAAAAGACATAGGGTCATTGATAGTATAAGAAAACATGACCCATATATATGCTGTTTACAAGAAACTCACCTCACAATAAACTCTCACACATGGTAAAAGAGAAGGGATGGAAAAAACTTAACCAAGCAAACAGAATTGAAAAAAAAGCTGGTGTAGCAATACTCATATTCGAGAAGATAGACTTCAAAACGAGGGCCATAAGAAGACACAAAGAACATCACTACATAATATTATTATTTTTTTATTTATTTATTAATTTTTGTTACAAATGATTCTCCTTTTTCCCCCCACTGATTCCCCCCTCCCCCTTCCCTCCCTGCCCCTTCCCCCGATTGTTGTCCATGTCCACTGTTCATGCCTACATGCATATAAATTCTGTTGTTCATCCCTCTCTCACCTCCCCACTCCTTAGGGGATTGTCCTCAAACTGTTATGTTCATTATATTCCAGAAATCAGTGAGATCATATGAAATTTGTCTTTCTCTGTTTGGCTTGTTTCACTTAGGATGATACTTTCCAGGTCCCTCCATGTAGTCTCAAAGGATAAGAGATCTTTCTTTCTTACCGCTGCGTAGTACTCCATTGTGTATATGTACCACAGCTATTTAATCCATTCGTCTGATGGGCACTTGGGCTGTTTCCAGATCTTAGCGATTGTAAATAGTGCTGCTACAAAGATGGGGGTACATACATTCTTTCTGATTGGTGTTTTATGCTTCGTAGGGTATATTCCTAGAAGTGGGATCACTGGGTCAAATGTGAGATCAATTTTTAATTTTTTGAGGTGACACCATATTGTTTTCCATAGTGGCTGCACCAGTCTGCATTCCCACCAACAGTGTACTAGAGTCCGCTTTTCTCCACACCCTCGCCAACACTTGTTGTTTGATGATTTGTTGATGGTGGCCATTCTGACAGGTGTGAGGTGATACCTCATTGTTGTTTTGATTTGCATCTCTCTGATGATTAGTGATGATGAACATTTCTTCATATGTCTCTTAGCCATTTGTATGTCCTGTTTGGAGAGGTGTCTATTTAGTTCCTCTGCCCATTTTTTAATTGGATTCTTTGTCTTCCTTTTGTGGAGTTGTATGAGCACTCTATATGTATTGGAAATTAACCCCTTATCTGATATATCATTGGCAATTATGCTCTCCCATACAGTGGGTAGCCTTTCCGTTTTGATGATTGTATCTTTCGCTGTGCAGAAGCTTTTGAGTTTGATGTAGTCCCATGTGTTCATTTTCTCCTTTGTTTCTATTGCCTTAGGTGATGTGTCAGTAAAAATTCTGCTGCGTATGATGTCTGAGATTTTGTTGCCCACAGTCTCCTGTAGGATTTTTATGGATTCATGAGTTACATTTAAGTCTTTTATCCATTTTGAGTTTATTTTGGTGTAGGGTGTAAGTTGATGGTCTAGTTTCATTTTTCAGCAAGTAGCTGTCCAATTTTCCCAGCACCATTTATTAAAGAGGCTCCACTGTATGCTCTTGCCACCTTTGCCAAATATTAATTGAGCATATTGCCTAGGGTCCATTTCTGGGTTCTCTATTCTGTTCCACTGGTCTATATACCTGTTCTTGTGCCAGTACCAGGCTGTTTTGATTATGGTGGCTTTGTAGTATAACCTGAAATCTGGTATTGTGATCCCTCCAACTTTGTTCTTCCTTTTCAAGATTGCTGTGGCTATTCGAGGCCTTTTTTGGTTCCATATGAACTTTTGAAGTAATTGTTCTAATTCTTTGAAGTATGCCGTTGGTATTTTGATGGGGATTGCGTTGAATCTATAGATTGCTTTGGGTAATATGGACATTGTAATGATGTTAATTCTCCCAATCCATGAACAGGGTATGTTCTTCCACTTTTTTACATCTTGCTCTATTTCTTTTTTCAAAGACCTGTAGTTTTCTGCGAATAGGTCCTTTATCTCTTTGGTTAAGTTTATTCCTAGGTATCTTAATTTTTTTGCCGCAATGGTAAATGGGATTGTTTGCTTAGTTTCTCTTTCTGTGAGTTCATCATTGGTGTATAAGAATGCCATCGATTTCTTGACGTTAATTTTGTATCCTGCTACTTTGCCAAATTCATTTATTAAGTCTAGTAAGCTTTTGGTGGAGTCTTTGGGGTTTTCTATGTACAGTATCATGTCATCTGCAAATAATGACAATTTCACTTCCTCCTTTCCAATTTGGATCCCTTTTATTTTTTCTTCCTGTCTGATTGCTGTGGCTAAGACTTCCAGTACTATGTTAAATAGGAGTGGCGAAAGTGGGCATCCTTGCCTTGTTCCTGTTCTTAAGGGAAATGCTTTTAGTTTTTGCCCATTGAGTATGATGTTGGCTGTAGGTCTTTCATATATGGCCTTTATTATGTCTAGGTATGATCCCTCAATTCCCACACTGCTGAGCATTTTTATCAGAAATGGATGCTGGATTTTGTCAAAGGCTTTTTCAGCATCTATTGATATGATCATGTGGTTTTTATTCTTCAATTTATTTATGTGGTGTATCACATTTATGGATTTGCGAATATTGTACCAGCCTTGCATCCCTGGGATGAATCCCACCTGGTCATGGTGGATAATTTTTCTGGTGTATTGCTGGATTCGATTTGCTAGTATTTTGTTCAGGATTTTGGCATCTATGTTCATCAGGGATATTGGCCTGTAGTTTTCTTTCTTTCTTGTGTCTTTTTCTGGTTTTGGAATTAGAGTTATGCTGGCTTCATAAAACGAGTTTGGAAGTCTTCCTTCTTCTTGAATTTTTTGAAATAGTTTGAGGAGAATGGGTATTAGTTCTTCTTTGAATGTTCGGTAAAACTCCCCTGTGAAGCCATCCGGGCCTGGGCTTTTGTTTGCTGGAAGAGTCTTGATTACATCTTCAATTTCTTCTGTTATTATTGGTCTGTTCAAGTTTTCAATCTCTATCTGATCCAATTTTGGGAGACTATGTGTTTCTAAAAATTTGTCCATTTTGCTTAGATTTTCGAATTTGTTGCCGTATAATTTTTCATAGTAGTTGTTAACGATCTTTTGTATTTCTGTAGGGTCAGTTGTTATCTCTCCTGTTTCATTTCTGATTTTATGTATTTGGGTTCTCTCTCTTTGTTTCTTGGTGAGTCTAGCTAAGGGTCAATCAATCTTGTTTATCTTTTCGAAAAACCAGCTCTTTGTTTTATTGATCCTCTGGATTGTTTTTTTGGTCTCTATGTCGTTTATTTCTGCTCTGATCCTTACTATTTCTTTTCTTCTACTTGCTCTGGGGTTTTCTTTTTGTTTACTCTCTAGTTCTTTAAGTTGTGAGGTTAGGTAGTCTATTAGAGATTTTTCTTCTTTTTTGAGGTAGGCCTGTAGTGCTATGAACTTCCCTCTCAGAACTGCTTTTGCTGCATCCCATAGATTTTGTATTGTTGTGTCCTCATTTTCATTGGTTTCCAGGAAGTTTTTGATTTCTTCCTTGATTTCCTCGGTGACCCATTCATTGTTTAATAACATTCTATTTAGCTTCCATGTGTTAAAATGTCTTTGTATGTTCTTCGTGCAATTGATTTCTAGTTTCATACCATTGTGATCTGAGAAGATGCTTGTTATAATTTCAATCTTCTTGAACTTGTAGAGACTTAGTTTGTGCCCTAACATGTGGTCTATCTTTGAGAATGTTCCATGTGCACTTGAGAAGAATGTGAATTCTGTAGTTTTGGGGTGTAGTTCTCTGTAGATATCTATTAAATCCATTTGGTCTAGTGCTTCATTTAGAGTCTCTGTTTCCTTGCTAATTTTTTGTCTAGAGGATCTATTCAGTGATGTGAGCGGGGTGTTGAAGTCCCCTGTTATGATTGTATTGCTATCGATTTCTCCTTTGAAGTCCTCCAAGAGTTTTTAATATATTTTGGTGCTCCTATATTGGGTGCATATATGTTTATCAAGGTTATATCTTCCTGTTGGATAGATCCTTTCAATATTATGTAGTGGGCTTCTTTGTCTCTAGTTAAGGCCTTCAATCTGAAGTCTATTTTATTGGATATCAGTATTGCTACCCCAGCTTTTTTTTCTTTTCCATTTGCTTGAAAGATTTTTTTCCATCCCTTCACTTTCAATCTATGTGAGTCTTTTGTTGTGAGGTGGGCTTCTTGTAAACAGCATATAGATGAGTCTTGCTTTCTTATCCAATCAGCTACTCTGTATCTTTTTATGGGCGAATTCAGTCCATTTACATTTAAGGTGATTATTGATATGTACTTATTTATTGCCATTTTTGTTTAGTGTGGTTCTATTTTTCTTCCCATTTCTCCTGGTAATTACAGCAGTCCTTTTAACATTTCTTGCAGTGCTGGTTTGGTGCTAATGTACTCCCTTAGCCTTATTTTGTCTGGGAAGCTCTTTATTTGACCTTCTATTTTGAACGATAGCCTTGCTGGGTAGAGTAGTCTTGGATTCAGATCCTTGTTTTTCATGACCTTGATTACTTCATGCCATTCCCTTCGAGCCTGTAATGTTTCATGTGAAAAGTCAGCTGAGAGCCTTATGGGGGTTCCTTTGTAGGTAACCTGTTGCTTATCTCTTGCTGCTTTTAGGATTCTCTCTTTGTCTTGAATTTTTGGCAGTTTGATTACTATGTGTCTTGGTGTGGGCCTGTTTGGGTTCTTCTTACTTGGGGCTCTCTGAGCTTCTTGAACTTGAATGCCTTCTTCCTTCACCAAATTAGGGAAGTTTTCTGTCACTATTTCTTTGAATATATTCTTTAGCCCTCGCTTACTTTCTTCTTCTTCAGGGACTCCTATGATACGAATATTATTACGTTTCCAGTTGTCCCACAATTCTCTTAAGCTCTCTTCTTGTTTTTTAATCGTTTTTTCCTTTTGGTTTTCTGATTGGTTGATTTCTTCTAGCCTGTCTTCTAATTCACTGATCCGGTCCTCAGCTTCCCCTACTCTGCTTTTTAGACCTTCCAGTGTGTTTTTCATTTCTGATATGTCATTCTTCATTTCTTCCTGTTGGTTTTTCATTTCCAGATGGTTTATTTTCAACATTTCTATGTCTTTACTCATGTTGCTCATGTCCTTACACATGCTGTTGAGCTTCCGCAACATCATGGCTCTAAATTCTAGTTCTGTTAACTTGCTTAACTGCACCTCATTTATTTCATCTTCTGTAGAGGTCTCTTGATCTTTCATTTGGCTTTTGTTTCTGTTTCTCACCATTTTCGTTATCACAGTGGGCTTTGGAGTCTGCCAAGTTTTCCCAGTGGGTGTTGGTGTTTTGCTGTTTGTGGCTCCCTCTCCTGGGTTTGGATTCTCCAGGGAGGACCCACTTTAATCCCGCCAAGTCTCCTGTTCTCCGGGAGTCTGTGTGGCTCCAGCCAAGAGTTTAGCAGGCAATAGCGTTACGAGGGCCCATGCAGGGTGGCAAGGGAGGCGGTGGGAATAATTTCCTGCTGAGTTCCCTGGTCCCGCGGAGTTCCCTGGTCCCACTGTGTTCCCTGGTCCAGCTGAGTTCCCTGGGGCCCTCGAGTCTGTGCAGCTCCAGTGGAGAGTTTAGCTGGCTACAGAGTTTCCAGGGCCCATGCAGGGTGGTAAGGGAGACAGTAGGATTAGCTTCCCACTGAGTTCCCCATCCCACGGAGTTCCCTGGGGGCCAGGGGTCTGTGCAGCTTCAGCGGAGAGTTTAGCTGGCTACAGAGTTTCCAGGGCCGTGCACGGCGGGAAGGGAGGCGGTAGAATTAACTTTCCACCGCGTTCCCCGGTCCCGCCGAGTTCCCTGGGGTCTGCGAGTCTGTGGCTTCAGCGGCTACAGAGTTTCCAGGACCGTGCACGGCAGGGAGGGAGGCGGTAGAATTAACTTTCCGCCGGGTTCCCCGGTCCCGCCGAGTTGCCTGGGGGCCGTGAGTCTGTGCGGCTTCAGCGGCTACAGAGTTTCCAGGGCCGTGCACGGCGGGGAGGTAGGCGGTAGAATTAACTTTCAGCCGCGTTCCCCGGTCCCACCGAGTTGCCTGGGGTCTGCGAGTCTGTGCGGCTTCAGCGGCTACAGTTTCCAGGGCCGTGCACGGCGGGGAGGGAGGCGGTAGAAATAATTTTCCGCCGCTTTCCCCGGTCCCACCGAGTTCCCTGGGGGCCAGGAGTCTGTGCGGCTTCAGCGGCTACAGGGCCTTGCACGGCGGGAGGGGAGGCAGTAGAATTAACTTTCCGCCTAGTTCCCCGGTCCCTCTGAGTTCCCTGGTCCCGCCCAGTTCCCTGGGGGCCAGGAGTCTGTGCGGCTTCAGCGGAGAGCCTAGCCAGCTACAGAGTTTCAAGGGCCATGCACGGTGGGAAGAAAGATGGTGGAATTAACTTCCCCTCTAGTTCCCTGGCCCCTGCCCAGGCCGCTGCGGACCCTGGGCTCTTGGTCCCCTCTCCCGTCCTCCCAAGCCTACCAGGACTGAGTGGGTGTTTCTGGTTAAGTGGTCTTCCAAGGTGTCCTTCGGCTGCCCTTTCCTGACGGTTTGCCTTTGTTTTCGTTGTAAATCCAGTTTGGTCTTGGGAGACGGTCTGGGTCCCTCCATTCACTTCGCCGCCATTTTTCTCACTACATAATATTAAAACCAGCAATCTGACAAGAGGATATAACACATGTAAACATATATGCACTAAGTATTGGAGCTCCAAAATATAATAAATAACTTCTGGAGAACTTCAAGGAGGAGATCAATAGCAATATGATCTTAGTGGGTGGTTTAACACTCCACTTACACCACTGGATAGATCTTCAAGACAATAAACTTAACAAGGACATAAAGTCCTTATGATGACCTACATCAATTGGACTTAATTGAAAATTACAGAACATTTCACCACAAAGCTGCAGAGTATGCATTCTTCTCAAGAGTACACGGGACCATTCTCAAAGATAGAAGACATGTTAGGACACAAAGGAAGTCTCTAAAATTCAAAAATATTGAAATAATATCAGGCATCTTCTCAGACCACAATGCATAAACTAGAACTCAGTTATAACAAAACCACACAAAAACATTAAACTCATGGAGGCTAAACAGCATGCTATTAAACAAAAAATGGGTTACTAGTGAGATCAAGGAAGCAATAAAACTTCCTGAAAACCAATGAAAATGAACACACAACAGCACACAAATCATGGCATGAAGGGAAAGTATTCCTGAGAAGGAATTTCATAGCACTACAAACCTACCAATAAAACAAGAATTATTTGTAATTGATTCTCTAAACCTACAGCTTAAAGATCTAGAGAGAAAACAAAAGGAAAAAAACAGAGCAAGTACAAAGAAAGGAGTAGTAAGGGTCAAAGCAGAAATAAGTGACATAGAGACCAAAACAAACAAACAAAATACAGTTCAAAAGATAAATAAAACCAAAAGCTGGTTCTTTAAAATAATAAACAAGATCAATGGACCTTTAGGCAGACTCACCAAGAAACAAAAAGAGAGGACACAAATAAACAAAATCAGAAACCAATGAGGAGAATTAACAACTGGCACCACAGAAATACAAAAGATCATCAAAACATACTATGAACAATTATATGCCAACAAACTGGACAATCAAGGCAAAATGAAATAATCTCTAGAAACTCAGTCCCCCAGAACTAAACCAGGAACAGATAGAACACTTGAACAGACCAATAACAACAAAGGAAATTGAAGCTGTAATCAACACTCTCCCAGGAAACAAAAGCCCAGCCCAGGAAGGCTTCACAGGAGAGTTTTACTGAACATTCAAAGAAGTTCTAATACCTTTTCTTCTCAAACTATTTCAAAACATCCAAGTAGATGGCAGACTTCCAATCTTATTTTATGAAGCCCACATAATCCTATTTGTCAAATAGGATTATGCAGAGAAAGAAAGCCACAGACCAATATTCCTCATGAATACAGATGTCAAAATAGTTAATAAAATATTAGCAAATCGGATCCAGCAGTATATCAAAATATTATCCACCATGACCAAGTAGGATTCATCACAGAAATGCAAAGATGTTACAATATTCTCTTAAATCACTAAATGTGATACACCACATAAACAAACAAACAAACAAAAAACATATGATCAAATCAATAGATAGTGAAAAAGCATTTGGCAAAATGAGCACCCATTTCTGATAAAGATAATCAGTAATGTGGGAATACAGGGATCATATCTCAACATAAAAAAAGCCATATATGAAAAACCTACAGCCAATATCATACTCAATGGGCAAAAACTAAACACATTTCCCTTAAAAATGGGTACAAGACATGGATGTCCAATTTTGCCACTCTTATTTAACACAGTATTGGAAACCTTAGCCACAGCAATTAGGCAAAGAGAAAAAAAAAGATTCCAAATTGAAAAGGAGGAATTGAAATTGTCATTATATAAAAATAACCTGACATTTTGTATAGAAAAGCGTAAAGACACCATCAAAAATCTACTAGACAGCCCTTATCAGTTTGGATCAGGGGTTGGAACATCAGCTTGCAGACCAGAGGGAACCGGGTTTGGTTGCCACTAAAGGCACATAACCAACAAAAATCTATAGACTTAATAAATAAGTTTGGTAAACTAGCAGGGTACAAAATTAACATAAAAAAATCAACGGCATTTTTATACACCAACAATAAACTCACAGAAAAAAGAAAAAATCTCATTTACCATTGTGGTAAAAAAATAAGATAACTAGAAATAAACCTAACCAAAGACATAAAGGATCACTTCCCATAAAACTACCAGTCATTGAAAAAAGAAATAGAGGAAGACATAAAAAAGTGGAAGCATATACCTTCTTTGTGGATTGGAAGAATTAACATCATTAAAATTTTCATACTACCCAAAGCTATATATAGATTCAATGCAATCCTCATCAAAATACCAACAATATACTTCATAGAATAAAACAAATAATCCAAAAGTATATATGGAACCAAAAGGCCCGAATACCCACAGCAATCTTGAAAAAGAAGAACAAAGTAGAAGAGATCACATTACCAGACATCAGGTTATACGACAAAGCCAGGGTAATCAAAACAGCCTGGTACTGGCCAGAGAATAGGCACATAGATCGAGGGAACACAATAGAGAACCCAGAAATTGACACAAGACAATATGCTCAATTAATATTTGACAAAGGTGGCAAGAGCATAAAGTGGAGCCAACAGAGCCTCTTTAATTAATGGTATTGAGAAAATTGGACAGCTACTTGAAAAAATGAACCTAGACCACCAACACATACACAAGAATAAACTCAAAAATGAATAAAATACTTAAATGTGATTGTGAGTTCATAAAAATCCTAGAAGAAAATGCAGGCAACAGAATTTTACACATCATATGCTGCAGAATTTTCACTGATAAAACACCTAAGGCAACAGAAACACAAAACAAAATGAATACATGGGACTACATCAAACTTAAAAGCTTCTGCATAGCAAAAGAAACAACCATCAGAACAGTAAAAGAACTCACTAGAGGGGAAAGCATAATTGCAAATGATACATCAGATAAGGGGTTTATTTCCAAAATATATAGAGTACTAACACAACTCAAGACAAGGAAGACAGCCCTGGCCAGTTTGGCTCAGCAATGAAGGCGTCGGCCTGCAGTTCACAGAGACCCGGGTTAAGTTCCCTAAGGGCATGTACCTCAGTTGCAATTTGTCCCTGGCCCTGATTGGGTTGTAAAGGTGGCAGCCAATCGATGTGTCTCTTTCACGTGGATGTTTTTCTCTCTTTATCTCCCTCCCACTCTATCTGAACAAAAACTAGAAAAATGTCCTCAGGTGAGAATAAAAAAAAGAAAAGGAAGACCAAGAACCCAGTTAAAATTGGGCAGAGGAACTAAAGAGACACCTCTCCACACAGGGCATACATAGAACCAAGAGACATATGAAAAAATGCTCAACGTTGTGAATCATCAGAGAGATGCAAATTAAAACTACTATGAGGTATCACCTTACACCTGTCAGAATGGCCACCTTCAACAAACCATCCAACAAGTGCTGAAAAGGGTGTGCAGGAAAGGGGAGCCTAGTACACTGATGGTAGGAATGCAGACTGGTGGAGAGACACTATGGAAAACACTATGGTGTTACCTAAAAAAGTAGATATTAAACTGCCATTTGATTCCAGTGATCCCAATTCTAGAGATATACCCTAAAAATACTGAAAGACCAATCAGAACAAATATATGTACCCTCATGTTTCTAGCAACATTATTTACAATAGCGAAGATCTGGAAACAACCTAAATGTCCATCAGTAGACGAATGTATAAAAAACCTGTGCTACTTATACACAATACAGTTCTATGCAGCTGTAAGAAAGAAAGAGCTCTCATCCTTTGAGATGATATAGAGGGACCTGGAAGGTCTTAGTTTAAGTGAAACAGGCCAAGCAGAGAAAAGACAAAGATCACATAATCTCAGTTTATCTGGAATATAATAAACTAAAAAAACTGATAAATACAATAGACCCAGAGACATAGAAGTAGGGAACAGGCTGACATTCCTCACAAGGTTGAGGGGAGATGGAGGGATCAACTTACATGCATGTATGCATAACCAATGGACATAGAGCACAAATCTGGGGACTAGGTGGGAGAGGATGGGGAGGAGAGGGTCAATGGGGGGAAAAGGAAGAAACATCTGTAATAAAAATAAATTAATAAACATAAATAAATAAATCAGTAATAAAACAGAAGCATTTTAAAAAATAATGAAACAATAGGAGTGAAAAACAATATTGTGGATGTATAGAAATATCTCCAATATTATTAAAATCTTCTATAAGCAAAATAAACTATGTAATTGGTTAGATTAGGAGTTACTATTGATAATGCAAATGACATGTACATACTAAAGGTTATTGCTGTTATAATAATGAATGAAATAAATACTGAGCAAAACATTCATGAGCACCTTTCAGGGAAATGTCATAAACTTCAAGCAACATGCAGACTGCTTTACCATTATTACTATTTGCCTCTATTCCCCCAGCTGTTCTCTGCCAAACTCAATTTCATTGATCACAGATTGGAATGTTGCTCTTTGGGGCCAAGAAGCTGATATCTGTTCAAAGTGGTGATTCCTACATAATTAATGATTAATAACACATGTGTTCATTTATTCTAAAAATTAGTATAATTCCTCATAAGATATTAGAGAACCTTGTAAACTACAGAGCAAAATACAAATCATGCTAAATACACAAAATTCATGAAGAAACACTTTATATTTTAGGACTGACTTGGAAGGAACTTGTTCTCGGTATATAAATATGCAAAGCATTTATATTTTGGTGTGAGCATTTCCAGCCTGTGGTGTTGTGTTGTTTGTTTGTTTCTGTTTGTTGGTTTGTTTTTTGTAGAAAACTTTGTATTGGGGACAGTGCATCAGGGGAATGTGCAGAGATCCATGTAGGTTCCCAAATGACTCTCTGACTCAGGGAAGGAGTAAAAGCCACTCCTGTACAACTTGAATGTATATTTCTTTGTTGTGTGTGGAGGAGGAAAGTGAAATACTGCCAAAGATGTGTATGAACAATTCTCAGGGAGGTTATTTTTTATTTTATGCATTAATTTTTTTCACTCAGTATGAAAGGAAGGAACATTTCTGTTCAGAAATATCCATGTATCAGAAAAGCTTCATTGATGAGTTGTTCAGTGTTCCAGTTTTTAAAGATTTAGCATCTGTTTTTGATAATTAGGTGTGTGACCTTCTAGGAGATGTTCCCATAACAGGGTTTGACCACTAAGGTGATCATGGGCAGAAGTTACCAATTTGCATTGTACAATATATGTTCATGCTCATTTTCTTTAGAATACTCACAATGAGGGAATTGGAATATAAACATAGTTTGATGTGAGAAAATTAAAAAATGAATATCAAGTTTTCAATACTATTAAAATTGAGCAGAGCACAGTTTTTTGATTAAGAATGAGGGTTTATGTATAAGTGAATTGAAATGATAGTATGTTACTATTCTTCTAGGTAATACCTTTATGTGATGTGTTGTGAGTTGAACATTTTAATGTGAAAATCTAAACCTTTGATATTATCGATTATAAATGTTTTTTTGAACTCATAATATTGAGAACAACCATTGACAGTTTTCCTCATATCCTGAAGACTTATTTTTGCATTTAATTTATCACAATTTACCACATGCCAGATCTCTTTCTCTCACAACAGTATCAGGTGTTACTTATGGGTTTCTAGGTTTTGCACAATAACTCTGTGAATTGTACTAATGTCATATAAAGTGACAATTTTATTCATTAGGACTAACATCAGTACTTCTAAAGTTGAAACTGCTTAGTAAATATTTGTCAACAATAACAAAAATGATCATTAACAATGTTCCTCCACTTAAGGAAAAATATGTTATTTCAACACAGATATTGGTGGATATATTTATACCTTCACAAAAGTTCTACATGGGACTCTCTCCAGTTAAAGGTAGTCCATTTTGAAGATGTGGAGCACCTCCTTCTAAGATATGCCCTTTCTGAAGATCCAAGGAGAAGCAGTCCTGGGAAGAGAGGTAAGTCAAGGACTTGCTATGTACGGCAATGACCACAATTTCTTATGGATGATAGTGCTCTACCTTTTTTTTTCTTTATATAACTGACACATTTTTATTTTAAATTTTATTTTTGTTACAGATGTTTCTTCCTTTTTACCCCATTGACACCCTCCTCTCCATCCCTCCCACCTTGTCCCCAGCTTTGTTGTCCACTCCATTGGTTATGCCTACATGCATATAAGTTATGTGATTTATCTCTAAACCCCCTCACACCCTCTTCTGAGGTTTGTCTGTCTGCACCCTACTTCTACGTCTCTGGGTCTACCCTTTTCCTCAGACTGTTATGTTCATTATATTCCCCAAATAAGTGAGATCATGTGGTATTTGTCTTTTGCTGTTTGCCTTGTTTCGCTTAGGATAATACTTTCCAAGTTCCTCCATGTCGTCTCAAAGGATGAGAGATCTTTCTTTCTTACAGCTGCATAGTACTCCATTGTGTATATGTACCACCACTTTTTTATCCATTCATCTACTGATGGACACTTGGGCTGTTTCCAGATCTTAGCTATTGTATTAGTGCTGCTAAAAACATGGGGGTACATATATTCTCTCTGATTGGTCTTTCAGGCTTCTTAGGGTATATTCCTAGAAGTGGGATCACAGTGTTAAAAGGTAGTTCAATTTTTAATGTTTTGAGATGACACCATAGTGTTTTCCATAGTGGCTTCACATATCTGCATTCCCACCAGCAGTGTACTAGGGTCCCCTTTTCTCCATATGCTTGCCAACACTTGATTGATGATTTGTTGGTGGCGGCCATTTTGACAGGTGTGAGGTGATTTCTCACTGTTGTTTTAATTTGCATCTCTCTGATGATTAGTGATGTTGAGCATTTCTTCATATGTTTCTTAGCCATACGTATGTCCTGTTTGAAGAGGTGTCTATGTAGTTCTGCCATTTTTTAGGTGGGTTCTTTGTCTTCCTTTTGTTGATTTGTATGAGTACTCTCTGTATTTTGGAAATTAACTACTTATCTTATATATCATTGGCAATGATGCTTTCCCATACAGTGGGTTGCTTTTCCATTTTGATGATTGTTTTTGTCTTTGTTTTGTTTTTTTTTTGCTGTGCAAAAGCTTTTGAGTTTTATGTAGTCCCATGTGTTCATTTTCTCCTTTGTTTCTGTTGCCTTCAATGATGTATCAGTGAAAATGCTGCTGCATATGATGTCTGAAATACTGTTGCCTACATTTTCTTCTAGAATTTTTGTGGATTCACAAATTACATTTAATTATTTTATTTCTTTTGAGGTTTTTTTTTGGTGTGTGTGTGTGTGTGTGTGTGTGTGGTGTAAGTTGATGGTCTCATTTCATTTTTTTGCATATAGGTGTCCAATTTTTTCAACAGCATTTATTAAAGAGGCTGTCTTTATTCCATTGAATTTTCTTGCCTCCTTTGTCAAATATTAATTGAGCACAATGTTGTGGGTCCATTTCTGGGTTCTATGTTCTGTTCCATATGTCTGTTCTTGTGCCAGTAGCAGGTTTTTTTTTTTTTTTTTTATTACAGTAGCTTTGTAGTATAACCTGATATCTGGTATTGTGGTCCCACCTACTTTGTCCTTCTTTTGCAAGATTGCTGTGGCTATTCAGGGCCTTTGAATAGCCTTCCTCATAAACTTTTGAAATATCTGTTCTAGTTCTGTAAAATGTGTCATTGGTGCACTATTTAAAATTATGGTTAACCTGAAAATCAGCAAAACAAATGGAAAGCAAGTTGTATCTGAACAGTATTCATGATCATAGTCTGTTTTATGGATTAATGTGTAGGAAAAAATGCCACAGCTTCTTAGTGTGAAAAACATTCCTTTGGAGCCCATGTTAACGTAAAATTCCTCTTGATGTATCACATCGCTTCTAACATTCTGTGTTTTGTAGGAGAATTTGTCACATGGTTTAGACATTAAAATTTGCATGAAAACTCTTTTGTCCTTTGAGAGAGTATTTTGATCAATAGCAGTGTTAGGATCTGTATTTGGAATGCCTGGTCAAATAGGTACACAATAACTGATACCTGGCTTTTTAGTTATTTTTGTTCTTTGTTTGGATCATGTCCACCCTCTGGAAGTTCAGTTTTTGATGGATACTCTCTTAATTTCAGCATGACTTCTACCAGGTAATGGCTGCTAATGGTTTCCCAATCTAAAAGATATTACAAAGTTTGTTTTTAAGACCAGAATATTTAAGAGAGCCTGTGCGACCCAGCAGGGACTGTGCAATCCAGTTACCTGGACATTGGGGGTGCTTCAGCACCAGAGAGGCCTGTGAGACCCAACAGGGACTGTGCCATCCAGTTACCCGTGGGTCCTGCAGGGTGCTGAAGCACCAGAGAAGCCTGTGCAACCCAGTAGCCCATAACATAGGCATAGACTCGGGTCCCCAAAAGGACTATGCCATTCAGTTACCCATGAGTCCTGTGGGGTGCTGAAGCACCAGAGCGGCCTGTGTGACCCAAGTGTGCACAGGGTATGCATAGAGGATGTGGAAATGGAGACAAAGTGAATGGAAGCTATACAGACAGTCTCCCAGGACCAAACAGGAATTATAAGTGAAATAAAGGCAAATTTGGCTCTTACAGGCAGTCATATGAGAGATGTGGTAAGATGAAATGACAGCTTGAATATGTCACAGAATTAGATTTAAGAAGCCAGATGGCATCTTACCCTACATTTAATTCCAATCAAAAAATGGGAAATTATGGCTTGTGACTTTGGATTAGTTCAAATGATTTTGAATTATTTTCTTATTACCTTCTTTAAGATAATAGATTGCTTTGGGGATAAAGTGGCAGTGCCATCATTTTTCCTTATTAAAGAAATATTATTCAATAGTTTTTGTTTCATTGTATTTGTTGCTCATGTACACAGAAGTGTATTTGTTTCATTTGTCTTTATTGTGTGTGTGAGGGATCTTCATAGTTTTATTTAGGGTCTGGCGACTAAGAAAGAGAGATGCATGAAGCTGTTGTCTCCTGCAGGAGCCCTGACTGGGACTTAGGATAAAACATGACAACCAGGTACTTACTCTTTACTAGAAAATTAACCTGTAATGTTTAGTACTGTTAACAACACTACCACTGAGCCAGCACAGACAGGGTTTTTTAACATTTTTGAAAAGAATCCTACCCTAGAGTATTTTAACATTGATTTTTTTCAGATAGAGTGAAAGGAAAGGAGCTAGGGAGAGGGAGGGGAAAGAGAGGGGGAGAGAGAATGAGGAACTTCAATGTGAGAGAGACACATCTATTGTCTTCCTCCCCACCATCCCAATTGGGACCTCGATTGTACAGCTACTGAGAAATGCCATTGGTAGAAATCAAACCCAAGACTCTTAAGTTTGAGGGAAGATTCTCCAGCCACTGACCTAAATGGCTAGGGCTATTTTAACATTTTTCAATCAGATAGAACGTTTGACAGTGTAAAGATTCAGAACCATATGAAAGTCAGGATTTCAGATCATTTTAGGATAATGTGCCTTAATGTATTCAAAATCAATTATAGCTAGAACTATGACTATTAAACATTAGTTGATATAAATGTAATATACCCTCACTACCTCAGCACTATTGATATTTTCCCAGCATGAGAAAATTGAGGTCTATGTTTTGCAGAGATTTAATATTATATTTGTCATGCTCTAACAATGTAAAATGTCTTTTAGAAGATCTAGAGAGACTGGTGCAATTCAGCTGCCTGCCTGCAAAAACTGTAGGGTGTGGGGGCACCAGAGAGTGTGTGACCCAGAGGGACTGTGCCATCCAATTACCAGTGGGACCTGCGGGATGCTGAAGCACCAGAGAAGAGTGTGTGACCCAGCAGCACATAACATAGGCATAGAGCCCGGTCCCAAAATGGACTGTGCAATCCAGTTTCCCATGAAACATGCAGGATGCAGGGACATGTCAAAAAGGCCTGTGGGACCCAGCTGCACACAAGATAGGCATAGAGGATGTGAAAATGGAGGCAGAGTAAATAGAAGCTCTGAAGACTATCTCCCAGGACCAAATGAGAATTACTACTAAATTAAAGACAAATCCTCAGAAAAAAAGCAACAGAAAAGCAGTAGGACTGGACCATATAACCAGGGACATTGGTAGGATCTGTGGAGGCATGAGAGGGTGGCGGGCTGGGAGCCCATGGACAGCAGCAGCTTAGCTCTGAGCAGCACTCTTGGAAAATAAAGACCAAGCCCATTCCACAGCGCACTAAAATAGCCACAGCCACTCACCTGGGGGCTACAGCAAAGGGAGGGCAAACAGGGCTAAAAATCTGTGAGGACACCCGGATTTGGAGGGCACTCAGTTATTGCTGAGGCGGCCACAGTTGAAGGTGGCCAGTGTGCTCCTTCCCAGAGCTGTGGAGAAAAGCAGCAGCCCTCCCCTCAGAGATTCAGCCTTTCCCAGGTGAGGCAAACAAATGCAAATTGAGGCTCATTAACAACCAGCATCTATCCCACACTCTGGAAATTCTCTTACGCAGAACACCAGGGCTACATTCCAAGGCACTGAGTAACTGAGACTATGGAAAAAGCTAGAGGATAACTGAACTGTTCCTGGGCTTTCAAATCGACCCAGGAAAGTAAGACTTGACAGTGGTGTTGAACGTGGGCCCATCCAGGCTCATCTAAACCTAGAAGAGGGAGCCACAAACACCAGAACACCAACACCCACAGGGAAAACTTGGCAGGCTCTAGAGCACACCGTGATAACCAAAATTGTGAAACAAAGAAACGAATCCCAAATGAAAGAACAAGAGAACTTTATCAAAGATGAGATAAATAAAATGCAGCTAAACAAATTATTAGAGGTAGAGTTCAGAGCCATGATCTTGAGGAAGCTCAAAAGCATGAGTAAGGACATCATCACCATGAGTAAAGATATAGAAACATAGAAAACCAAGCAATGGGAATAAAATGAAGAATGATATAGCAGAAATAAAGAACACATTGAAAGGACTAACCAGCAGAGTAGAGGAAGCTGAGGACCGGATCAGTGAATTAGAAGACAAGGTAGAAAAAAATCAACCAATCAAAAAACTTAAAATAAAAAACAATTAAAAAACAGGAAAGCAGCTTAAGAGAACTGTGGGACAACTGGAAACATAATAACATTCAAATCATAGTAGTCCCTGAAGGGGAAGAAAATGGGCAAGGGTTTGAGAATATATTTGAAGAAATAGTGAAAGAAAACTTTCCTAACTTGGTGAAGGAAGAAGGCATTCAAGTTTAAGAAGCACAGAAAGCCCCAAGTAAGAAGAACCCAAACAGGCCCACACCAAGACACATAATAATTAAAATGCCAAAAATGAAAAACAAAGAGAGAATCCTAAAGAGAGAAAGAGGTAAGCAATAGGTTACCTACAAAGAAAACCTCATAAGGCTCTTAGCTGACTTCTCAACAGAAACACTACAGGGCTGAAGGGAGTGGCATGAAGTAATCAAGGTCATGAAAAACAAGGATCTGAATCCAAGACTACTTTATCCATCAAGGCTATCAGTCAGAATAAAAGGTCCAATAAAGAGCTTTCTAGATCAAAAAAAAAAAGCTAAGGGAATATATTAACACCAAACCAGCACTGCAAGATATGCTAAAAGAACTGCTGTAATTAGTAGAAGAAATAGAAAGAAAAATAGAACCACACTAAACAAAAATGGAAATAAATAAGTATATATAAATTATCATCCTATGTGAATGGTTTGAATGCTCCGATAAAAGACACAGAGTAGCTGACTTTATAAGAAAGCATGATCACATATATGTTGTTTACTAGAAACCATTCTCACAACAAACGACTCACATAGGTTGAAAGTGAAGGGATGGAACAAAATCTTTCAAGTAAACAGAAAGCAAAAAAAAAAATAACTGGGGTAGCAACACTCATATCTGATAAAGTAGATTTCAAAATGAAGGCCATAACTAGAGACAAAGAAGGCCACTACCTAATACTGAAAGGATCTATCCAACAGAAAGATAAAATATTGGTAAACATATATGCACCCAATTTCAAAGCACCAACATATACTAATAATCTTTTGGAGGACTTCAAAGGAGAAATCAATAGCAATACAATCAAAGCAGGGGACTTCAATACCCTGCTACATTATTGGATAGATCTTCTAGAACAAAAAAAACACAAACTCTAAATGAAGCACTAGATCAAATGGATTTAATAGATATTTGCAGAGAATTACACCCAAAACTGCAGAATCCATATTCTTCTAAAGTGAACACGGAACATTCTCAAAAATAGACATCATGTTAGGACACAAACTATGTCTCTACAAGTTCAAGAAGATTAAAATCATATCAAGCATCTTCTCAGATCACAATGGCATGCAACTAGAAATCAATTGCAACAAGAACATGCAAACACATTAGAAAACATGAAGGCTAAATAGCATGTTATTGAACAATGAATGGGTTACCATGGAAATCAAGGAGGAAATTAAAAACTTTCTAGAAACCAATGTAAATGAACACACAACAACACAAAATCTATGAGATGCAGAAAAAGTAGTTCTGAGAGGGAAGTTCATAGCACTACAGGCCTACCTCAAGAAGCAAGAAAAATTTCTAATAGACTATCTAACCTCACAACTTAAAGAATTAGAAAGCAAACAGAAAGAAAACCCCAGAGCAAGTAGAAGGAAGGTAATAGTAAAGATAAGATAAGAAAAAAATGACATGGAGACCAAAAAAAAAAAAAAATTCAAAGGATCAATGAAACAAAGAGCTGGTTCTTTGAAAAGATCAATAAGATTGACGGACCATTAGGTAGACTCACCAAGAAACAAAGAGAGAAAACCCAAATACATAAAATTAGAAATGAAAGAGGGGAAGTAACAACTGACACCACAAAAATATAAAATGATTGTTAACAAATACTATGAATAATTATATGGCAACAAATTCGACAATCTAAGCAAAATGAACAAATTTTTAGAAACACATAGTCTCCCAAAGCTGAACCCGGACAAGAGAGAAAACTTGAACAGAACAATAACAACAAAAGAAATTGAAGATATAATCAAGACTCTCCCAGCAAACAAAAGCCCAGGCCCAGATGGCTTCAGGGGGAATTTTACTGAACATTCAAAAACTAATACCCATTCTCCTCAAACTATTTCAAAAAATTCAAGAAGAATAAATACTTTCAAACTCATTTTATGAGGCCAGCATAATTCTAATTCCAAAACAGGAAAAAGACAACACAAAGAAAGAAAACTACAGACCAATATTCCTGATAAACACAGATGCCAAAATCCTGAACAAAATACTAGCAAATTGAATCCAGAATTACATCAAAAAAATTATTCACCATGACCAAGTTGGATTCATCCCAGGGATGCAAGGCTGGTATAATATGCGCACAATATACCACATAAACAAAAAGAAAGATAAAAATCATATGATCATATCAATAGACACTTGAAAAACCATTCAACAAATCCAGCACCAATTTCTGATAAAACGCAGAGCAATCTGGGAATAGAGGAATACTATCTTGACATAATAAATTCCATATATTAAAAACCTACAGACAACATCATACTCAATGGTCAAAAATTAAAAGCATTTCCCTTAGGAACAGGAACAAGACAAGGATGACCAGTTTTGCCACTCTTACTTAACACAGTACTGGAAGTCTTAGCCACAGCAATCAGACAGGAAGAAAAAACAAAAAAGATGCAAATTGAAAGGAGAAAGTGAAACTGTCATTATTCACAAATGAAATAATACTATACATATACAACCCAAAGACTCCATCAACAATTTACCAAACTTAATAAATGAATTTGGCAAAGCAGCAGGATACAAAATTAACATCAAGAAATCGATGGCATTCTCCTACACCAATGATAAACTTACAGAAAGAGAAACTAAAAAACAACCCCATTTACCATCATGACAAAAAAATTAAGATACCTAGGAATAAACTTAACCAAAACAATAAAGGACCTATTCTCAGAAACTTAAGGTCATTGAAAATAGAAATAGAGGAAGATATAAAATAGTGGAAGAACATACCTTATTCATGGATTGAAAGAATTAACATCATTAAAATGTCCATACTATCCAAAGCAATCTATAGATTCTATGAAATCTCCATCAAAATACCCATAGCAATAAATACTTCAAAAGTTCATATGAAAGCAAAACAGACCTTGAATAGCCATGGCAATCTTGAAAATGAAGAACAAAGTAGGAAGGATCACATTACCAGATTTCAGGTTATAGGACAAAGCCACTGTAATCAAAATAGCCTGGTACTGGCACAAGAATAGGCAGATAGATCAATGGAACAGAACAGAATACCCAGAAATGGACCCAAGGCAATATGCTCAATTAATATTTGACAAGTTAGCAAGAGCATATAGTGGAATAAAGACAGCCTCTTTAATAAATGGTGTTGGGAAAATGAAAAGCTACATAAAAAAAAAAATAAAATTAGACCATCAACTTACACCCTACACAAGAATAAACTCAAAATGGATAAAAGACTTTAATGTGACTTTAATGTAATCCATAAAAATTCTAGAAGAAACTGTAGGCAACAAAATTTCAGACATCATGCACAGCAGAATTTTCACTGATACATTACCTAAGGCAACAGAATCAAAGGAGAAAATGAACACATGGGACTACATCCAACTCAAAAGCTTCTGCACAGCAAAAGATACAATCATCAAAAGGGAAAGGAAACACTCTGTATGGGAGAGCATAATTGCCAATGATATATCAGATAAGGGGTTAATTTCCAATATATATAGAGTGCTCATACAACTCATCAAAAGGAAATCAATGAACCCAATTAAAAATGGGCTAAGTAACTAAATAGACACCTCTCTAAACAGGACATATGAATGGCTAAGAAACATATGAAGAAATGCTCAACATCACTAATCATCAGAGTGATGCAAATTAAAACAACAATGAGGTATCACCTCACTCCTGTCAGCATGGCTCCCATCAACAAATCATCAAACAACAAGTGTTGGCGAGGATATGGTGAAAAGGGACTCTAGTGCACTGCTGGTGGGAATGCAGACTGATTCAGCCACTATGGGAAACACTATGGTGTTACCTCAAAAAGTTAAAAATTGAACTGTCATTTGACCTAGTGATCCCAATTCTAGAAATATACTCTAAAAAGCCTGAAACACCAATCAGAAAGAATATATGTACCCCCATGTTCATAGCAGCACCATTTACAATAGTTAAGATCTGGAAATAGCCCCAAATGTCTATCAGTAGACAAATGGATAAAATAGCTGTGGTACATATACATAATGGAGTACTAAGCAGCTGTAAGAAAGAAAGATCACTTATCCTTTGAGACGACATGGGGGGACCTGAAAAGTGTTATCCTAAGTGAAAGAAGCTGAACACAGAAAGACAATTATTACATGGCCTCATTTATTTGTGGAATATAATGAATATAACAGTCTGAGGAATGGGGTAGTCCCAGAGATGTGGAAGTGGGGTACAGACTGACAATCCCCAGAAGAGGGGTGGGGGGAGAGATAAACCACAGAACCTATATGCATGTATGCATGAACAATGGACATGGACAACAAAGCTGGAGAAAGGGCAGGGATGGAGGGAGAGGGGGGAATCAGTGGAGGAGTAAGTTGAATCATTGGTAACAGAAATAAATAAATTAATTAAATTTTTAAAAAATGAAAAAAATGAATAAGTAAAATTATGGTTAACCTGAAATTCAGCAAACAAAATGGAAAGTACTTTGTATATGGACATTATATCTGATCATGGTCTGTTTCATGGATTCATATGTAGGAAAAAATGCCACAGCTTCTTAGTGTGGAAAACAGTCCTTTGAAGTCCATGTTAATGTACAATTCTTCTTGATGTTTCAAATTACCACTAACATTCTGTTTTTTGTAGGAGAATTTGTCACATGGTTTAGACATTAAAATTTGCATGAAAACTCTTTTGTCCTTTGAGATAATATTTTGATCAATATCAGTGTTAGGATCTGTATTTGGGCCGCCTGTTCAAAGAGGTACACAATAACTGATACCTAGCTTTTTAGTTCTTTGTTGGATCATGTCCACCCTCTGGAAGTTCAGTTGTGGATGGATACTCTCTTAATTTCAACACGACTTCTACCAGGTAATGGCAGCTAATGTTTTCTCAATCTAAAAGATATTACAATGTTCATTTTTTAACACCAGAATATTTAAGCGATCCTGTGGGACTCAGCAGGGACTGTGCGATTCAGTTACCTGTTAGACTTGAGGGGTGATTCAGCACCACAGAGTCCTGTGCAACCCAGCAGGGACTGTGCCATCCAGTTACCCGTGGGTCCTGCGGGTTGCTGAAGCGCCAGAGCAGCCTGTGCGACCCAGCAGCCCATAGCATAGGCATAGACCCGGGTCCCCAAGGGACTGTGTGATCCAGTTATGCTAGGGTCTCACAGGGTGTGGGGGTACCAGAGCAGCCTGTGTGACCCAGCTGTGCACAAGATATGTGTAGAGGATGTGAAAATGGAGATGAAGTGAATGGAAGCTACACAGACAATCTCCCAGGACCAAACAGAAATTACAGTGAAAATAAAGACAAATCCTCGGTTCTTACAGGAAGTCATATGAGAGATATGGTAAGATAAAGTGATAGCTTGAATATGTCACAGAATTAGATTTAAGAAGCCAGATGGCATCTTACCCTACATTTAATTCCAATCAAAAATTAAAAATTATGCCATGTGACTTTGGATTAGTTCAAATGATTTTGAATTATTATTTTTTTTTACACATTTTTATTTTTTTTAACCACTCTAAGTTTTTATTTATTTTTTTGTTACAGATATTTTACCTTTTTACCCCATTGGCACCCCCCGCCCCACCCCACCTCCGCCCCGTCCCCGGCTTAGTTGTCCATGTCCATTGGTCATGCAGACATGCATATAAGTTCTGTGGTTTATCTCTTCCCACCCCCTAACCCCCCACCCCCTCTTCTGAGGGATGTCAGTCTGTGCCCTACTTCCATGTTTCTGGGTCTACTGTATTCCTCAGACTGTTATGTTCATTATATTCCGTATATAAATGAGATCATGTGGTATTTGTCTTTTTCTGCTTGGCTTCTTTCACTTAGGATAATACTTTCCAGGTCTTGAATTATTTTCTTATTACCTTCTTTAAGATAATAGATTGCTTTGGGAATAAAGTGGCAGTGCAATCTTGTTTTCTTATTAAAGAAATGTTATTTAATAGTTTTTGTTTCATTGTATTTTTTGCTCATATACACAGAAGGGTTTTTGTTTTGTTGGTCTTTACAGTGTTTGCGAGGGATCTTCATGGTTTTATTTAGGGTCTGGCAACTAAGAAAGAGAGAAGCCTGAGGGTGTTGCCTCCTGCAGAAGCCCTAACTGGGACTTAGGATAAAACATGCCAACCAGGTACTTACTCTTTACTAGGAAATAAACTGTAACCTTTGGCACTGTTACCAACACTACCACTGAGCCAGAACAGATGGAGGTATTTTATTATTTAAAAAAAAACAACAACTTCTACCCTAGGTTATTTTCACATTGATAATTCAGATGGATGGGAAGGTGGAAGGTAGAGAGAGAGAGAGAGAGAGAAAGTGAGGAATAAAGCTGAGTCATCAGGGATTCGGGGCACGGGATGAGGTTGGAATTTCCAGAACTGGAGTTCAATTGATTCAGGCTCAGGAATCTTAAAGTCGATGAAGTGGCGTGCAGGTCCAACGTTTCTGTGGATTGTATGCAGTGGGTAACAGAAAGATCAATGTGGAGAGAGGAGAGTGGGAGACTAAAGTTGCAGATTGTACTGAAGCCGTTTTGAGCCCACATCCAGGAATATCCCAGAGCAGTGAAGGCCACGGGCTTCTAGGCTTTCCAAGTTGTTCGTGAACACTGAGCACACTTTTCAATTTAGTGGATGGTCTGTGTGAGCCCTTGGTTTCACAATGCAGTGTGGGCAGTGTAGCTCTGGGTATTAGAAAGGGGGAGTACCATGGGTGCCCTGGAGTGTGATAAGACTTTATGGGCAGTAAGAGTCCTGAAGGTATCAGAGTGGAGTGTGGTGTATGTGACCCCTATTCAGTAGCTTTCCGGGTTGATTGTGGGAACTGCAATTGTGCGGTGTCACATGGGAGTGTGCAAGGTTGATTAGAGGTGTCACATTGAAGTGTGTGCGACAAGATGCCAAAAGGTGTCACAATGTAGTGTGGGAAGAGGCAGGCCGGGGGTGTGAAAACAGAGAGTGGTTTGTGCAAACCGTGGTGTCAAATTAGAGTGGTGGCCCTGGGAATCGTCCGGTGTATGGTGAAGTGTGGGTAGAAGTTGCCCAGTAGCTTCCCTCTTGGCCTGTTTTATGGTGTCAGCCACTCTTTGCCAAGCTCCTGTGCACCCACTGCATAAACAGAAGCCAGGCCCTAGAAGGTCCTGCAAGCTCAAGTTGCTCCAGAGAAGCTCAAGCTCCTGGCTGTTGTGTCATGTGTAATCATTTCAGTGTCTTGATGGAAAATCAAGTCCAGAGGAGCAAAGTGACAAGCCATCTTTACAAAGAGGTGATTGTTGGAGGTCATCTCTTTCTTTCTGGAACACAGATAATGCAAGAAATCTGAGATGTGGAGGAGGAGGAGGTAGTTGAGGAGGAATTGGCATCAGGGCAGTAAGAGAGTGTCCCTCAGGTGGAGATCATAAAGGCAATCTTCTACATATGGGGAGGGAAGGGGATGTGACTTGGTGTGGTGAATACACAGCACAGTATCCAAATGAATAAGACAGAATGGTACACCTGAAACCTGTATAAATGTACTAACAGTGTGACTCCTATAAATTCAATAAAACAGAAAACATACAGGTAAAGTTTGAATCTCTCAAAAAATGTGTATATAAATAAAATAGAAGATGGTGATGGGTAGGAGCAGAGTGTGGGTGAATATGTGAGAGTTTGAGAGAGTGTGACAGATTGTGAGTGAATGTGAGCATCGAAGACCAACCTTGAGCAGTGCAGAGACACAGGGCAGAAGGTTCCTTTGCTGTGGATGGAAAGCAGAAGGCTCCGTGGTAATAGGGAAGTTAGTACACTTTCCCCAGCACAGCTGGGCATTTCCACCATATTGGATGATCCTGGGTCTTTCCATGGAGTAGGAAATGGATCAGCTTGGGCCCAGCCACCTGAGTGCAGGAGAGCACCCTGCACCATCTGTCCAGTGAACTCAGCTGTGTTGGCACAGGCAGCACACAGCAGGTGCCTGCAGCAGTAGCCAAAACCAGCAAGAAGCCGGAACCCCATCCCTACAGCAGCTGAGGCTTATCCAGGCCTGTGGCTGCAGTGGTGCTATGGGCCTCAGGCTCCAGATTCTTGGCCAGCGGTGGCACAATGGTAGCCCAGGCCCCAAGCCCACAGGTGCATGCTTTCAGCCTGGGACGGGCAGTGGCAGCAGGCACCCACCCCAGGACTCTGGGCCGCAATGGCACACACACCTAACCCATAACCCAGGACCAGGCCAGTGGCTGCATGCCCTCACTGCTGGACCCAGTGTGACCTCTGTGGGAGGGCCAGCCCAGGCTCCAGGCCACAAGCCTGCACTGGTGAGCAGCCCAGCCCTGACAGCAGGCTCCAGGCCTACAGCAGCTCATCAGCAAACACTCCTCAAGAGCAGCGCCCCAAACCAAGCATCAGGACTAGGGCAGCTGAGACCTGCCCCTGACCACTGCAGCAGTGGAGCTAGATTGGAGCCCCTTCCCTCAGCAGCGGCAAAATCTCAGCATCCTCACCTCCCACCATCACTAAAAGAATGGGACCAGGTAGCATCCCCTGGCAGTAGCAGCAGCAGCAGTAGCAAAGCAAACCAGGAGCCGAAACCGGCTCCCAGCAGTGACTGATTAGGAGCTGAGCCCCAATGGTCAGCATTGTCCCCCAAACGTAGACCAGTAAGACACATGCATTACAGCAGCATGCCAGAGGAACACACAAATCCCAGCAGCATACTGACAAAACCCACAAACCCCAGCAGGACACCAGCTGGACACACATGCCCCAGCAGCATACCAGAGGGACCAGTGAATCCCAGCAGCATGCCACTGGAAATCACACACTCCAACAGTATACTAGGGAACCCCACATACCCGAGCAACATATCAGAAGGCCCCCACACCTCAGCAGGGCACCCAACAAACCTGCGCACCCCCAAGCAGTAGCAATGTGAACCAAGAGCTGACACTCGCTCCCAGCAGTGACAGATGTGGAGCTGAGCCCCAATGGTCAGCATAGTCTTCCCAGCAATATCAGCCGAAGCCCATCAAAAGTGGTGCCCCAGCCCAAGCAGCAGCGACTTTTGGGGAGTCAAGACCAGCACAACAGACCAATTCCAGCTGCCAGGAGTCAACATTCCAGGACGCACAGACCACAAGAGGAGTCATACATGAAAACCGTCAGAGGGGCACAGCCTCCTTAATTGGTACACACTGACCTGTGCACATATTCCATCATCCATCATCCCTCACCAAGCTTAGAACTAGCAGATTGCTAAAATGGTGAGATAAAAAACAACAACCAAAAAAAAGAAGGAGGTGTCACCAGAAATGGAACAACAGGAACTAGAAGAAAGCAACTTGTCAGACAAAGAATTCAAAGCAATGATTATAAGGGTGCTCAATTTGGTGAGAACTGCAAGCAACTGAATAAGAATTATAAAGAGTTCACTGGGAACTACTTCAGCTATAAAAAAGAGGTAGAAGCAATGGGTATAAAGGTAGTAGTTATACATAACAATCAAGAGGAAATAAAGAATGGCATAGCTGATATGCAAAATACATTTGAAGTGTTCAATAGAAGTTTAAAAGAAGCTGAGGACCGAATCAGTGATTTGCAAAACAAGTTAGAGGAAAATCACCGCAAATAGGCAGCAAATGAAAATAAAAATTGTTTAAAAAGCTGGAGTAGAGATTAAAAGAGCTGTGGGATATTACAAAACTTAATAGCATTCGAATTACAAGTGTACTGGAAAGGGAAGAATCAGAGAAATGAATAGAAAAGCTGTTTGATGAAATAATGGCAGAAACCTTTCTTAAACCAGTGAAGGAAAATATACAAGTCCAGGAGACACAGAAAGTCCCAAGGGAGATGAACCCCAGAAGACCCACAGCTAGACACATCATAATAAAAATGGCAAACATTGAACACAAAGAAATAATAGTAAAGGAAGCAAGAGAGACACGGAAAGTTAAGTATAAGGGAGCTCCCATTAAACTGTCAGCTGATTTCTCAATAGAAACACTGCAGGCCAGAAGGGAGTTGCATGAAGTATACAAAGCAATGCAAGGATATCATTTAAACTAAAAAAAGAAATAAAGAGCTTCATGGATTAAAAAAAAAAAAAAAGCTAAAGGAGTTTACCACCACCAAACCAGAACTGCAAGAATTGAAGAAGGGACTGTTGTAAGAAGAGGAAGAAGAAGAAAAAGAGAGAGAGAAAGAAGAACACAGGCATAAATTAAAAATGCCAACTAAGTCCTATGTAGCAAGAATAACCTGAAGTGTAAATAACATAAATGCTCCAAACAAAACACATAAGTTCATCGATTGTATAAGAAAACATAACCCATATATGGGCTGTTTACAAGAAACTCACCTCACAACAAAATGCTCACACACGATGAAAGGGACGGGATGAAAAAAGCATGACCAAACAAAGAGAAAGGAAAAGGAAAAGCTTGTGTAGAGATTTTATTATCCCAGAAGACAGACTTTAAAATGAGGCCATAAGAAGACACAAAGAAGGTCACTACATAATATTAAAAGGATCATTCTGACAAGAGGATATAACACATGTAAACATATAGGCACCAAATAGGGGAGCTCCAAAATATAATAAATAATTTCTGGAGGACTTAATGGAGGAGATCAATAGCAATATGATCTTAGTCGTTGGCTGTAATACTCCACTTACACCACTGGATAGATCTTTCAGACAAAAACTTAACAAGGACATAAAGTTAGTAAATGACGACCTGTAACAATTGGACTTAATTGATATTTACAGAACATTTCACCCCAAAACTGCTAAATATACATTCTTCTGAAGTGCACATGGGATATTCTCAAAGATAGACCACATGTTAGGACATGAAGTAAGTCTCTACAAATTCAAAAAGATTGAAATCATATCAAGCATCTTCTCAGACCACAATGGCATGAAACTAGAACACAATTATAACAAAACATTCAAAGACTTGGAGGCTAAACAGAATGCCATTAACAATGAGTGGGTTATTAATGAGATCCAGGAAGCAATTAAAAACTTCCTGGAAACAGAGGAAAATGAACACACCAAATCACAAATTTATGGCATGAAAAGCTGTCCTGAGAGGGACGTTCACAGCACTCCAGACCTACCACAAGAAACAAGAAACATTTCTAGATGATTCTCTAAACCTACAACTTAAAGATCTAGAGAGAAAATAAAAGGAAAAAACCAGAGTAAGTACAAGGAAAGAAGTAGTAAAAGTCAGAGCAGAATTAAATGACAAAAGATAAAAAAATCATCAACATTTCAAAAGATCAATGAAACAAAAAGCTGGTTCTTTAAAAAGATAAACAAGATCAATTGACCTTTAGCCAGACTCACCAAGAAACAAAAGAGAGGACACAAATAAACACAATCAGAAACCAAAGAGAAGTATTAACAACTGTCACCACAGAAATACAAAAGATCATCGAAATATACTGTGAACAATTATATGCCAACACACTGGACAATCAAGAAAAAAATCATCTTTGGAAACATAGACGCACAAAACTAAACTGGGAAGAGAAACAAAAGTTGAACAGACCAATAACAACAGATGTAATCAAGACTCTCCTAGCAAACAAAAGCTCCGGCCTGGACGGCTTCACGGGAGAATTTTCCTGAACATTCAAAGAAGAGCTAATACCCATTCTCCTCAAACTATTTCAAAAAATTCCAGAAGAAGGAAGACTTCAAATTTCAATTTATGAAGCCAGCATAATTCTAATTACAAAACCAGAAAAAGACATTACAAAGAAAGAAAACTACAGACCAATATCCCTGATGAACATAGATGCCAAAATTCTGAACAATATACTGGCAAATCGAATCCAGCAATACATCAAAAAAATTGTTCACCATGACCAAGTGGGATTCATCCCAGGGATGCAAGGCTGGTACAATATTCATAAATCAATAAATGTGATACACCTCATGAACAAAATGAAGAATAAAAATCATAGGATCATATCAATAGACACTGAAAAAGCATTCAACAAAATACAGCTCCCATTTCTGATAAAATCCCTCGCCAATCTGGGAATAGAGGGATCATATCTCGACATAATAAAGGCCATATATGATAGACCAACAGCCAACATCATACTCAATGAGCAAAAACCACAGCTTTTTTATCCACTCATCTACTGATGGACACTTGGGCTATTTCCAGATCTTAGCTATTGTAAATAGTGCTGCTATAAAAATGGGGGTACATGTTAAAAATATGTATTGCAAGTGAACGATTACATAACATAGGGTATATTTGATACATTATGCTACCACCACATCTAGAAAGTATGAAATCTGCCAGGGCCAGTTTGGCTCAGTGGTTAGAGTGTCAGTTTTCAATCCAGAGAGACCTGGGTTCGGTTCCATCTAAGGGCATGTACCTCGGCTGCAGTTTGTCTCCGGCCCTGTTTGGGTCGTGTGGGTGGCAACCACTTAATGTGTCCCTTTTATGTCGATGTTTTTCTCTCTATCTTTCCCTCCCACTCTATCTGAACAAAACATGAAAAAATGTCCTTGGGTGAGGATGATAAAAAAATACAAAAAAAACCCAAAAGTGTGAAATCTTATTTAGCTCCCTTAAACACAATGCTTTGCACCATAAGGTGTCAATACATTTGTCCTCTAACCCACCAACCAAACATCAACCTGTATTCTGTGTGGACTGATGCTACTGTTCCCCATAGATCATACTCCTGGAGTGAAACCAGACCTGATAATAGCATGTGACTTCTTTCTGTTAGCAGGGATGTCTTCAAGAATCATCCATTTAGCATGGAACAGGCAATGCCACCTTTTATAGATGAACTGTAGCTGCAGTTACCACACTTCATCCCCCAGTTCATCTGTTTGAGCTCTTTCCCTCTAGAACAGTTTTGAGCCTCCACCTATAGGCATTTTCTCCCTGTTTCAATAATTTGGGTGTGTAATAAGAGTGGGTTTTCTGAAGCATATTTTAATTCAGGGTGTAATGTGTTATAAGAAATTCCCAGTGCTATGCACAGCAGCTGTACCATTTTACATGTTTGCTATCCATGTACAGGATCCCAGCTTTTCCACTCTTTCTGCAACCCATGGTATTTTTATTCAAATGTTACAGTCTAGTTAGGAGTAAATTTAAATGTCACCTTAGAGTTTATTTACATTGTTGTGATGAGCAGTAATATTCATTGTCTTTTAATGAGCTTGCTTCACTGGCTCTGTGTTTATCATATTTGGAGAAATGTCTCTTAAAGCCTTTAGTCCATTTAATGTTTGTCATTTTGTTGATTCTGAGTGTAAACATATTGTGGACTTTAAAAGGTACATTTTAAAATATTTGTGGCTCATTTACTTAAGGTACTAAAGCAGAGATAATCCAAGATCCTAGCACAAGAAGCATGATGGCACTGCACCCACAGACTGTGGGTACCCTGATTGTGGCCTTTCGTGTTCTTGGGATGAGAATTCCTGTGGAAGACTCAGGTATTATCAAATATTTGACTTTTTATGAAATAGCTCACTGCTGTGTTATCTCGAACATAGTAAATATTTGTTTTATTTCCATATATATTATTATTTAATTAATTAATATTTGTTATAGATGTGTCTTCATTTCCCCTCCTTGACTCCTTTTTCCCAGTCCTGCCCCACCCTCAGTGTTGTTGTCTGTGTCCACTGTGGATGCATCTATGCTTGTAATGTCTTTGATTTATCTCTTTTCTTCGCCCACTCCATCGCCCTCCTACTCTGAATTTTTCATCTGAACCCTACTACTTTCTGTGTTTCTGCATCATTTTTGTTCATCAGTTTATTTTGTTCACAAAATTTCCTAAATAAGTGAGATCATGGTATTTGTTTTCCTCTGATTGGCTTATTTCTCTTAGCATGATATTCTCCCAGTCCCTCCATGTTGTCTCAGAGGATATGAGATCTGTCTTTCTTACAACTGCATACTGTTCCAGTGTGTATATGTACCAAAACTTTTGTTCCACTCATCTCTTGATGGACACTTGGGCTGTTTCCAGTTCTTATCAATTGTAAACAGTACCACTAAGAACATAGGATTACATATATTCTATCTGATGGGTGATTCAGGCTTCTTAGGATATATTCTAGAAGTGGGAACACTGGATCAAAGCGTAGTTCATTTTTAATTTTGGAGGAAACTCCATATCATTTTCTATAGAATTTGCACCAGTCTGCATTTCCAGCAGAAGTGAATGAGAGTCACCTTTTCTCCACACCATCACCAGCACTTGTTGTTCGGTGATTTGTTGATGGCATTTGTTCTGGCAGGGGTGAAGTGTTACCTCATAGTTGTTTAATTTTTCATCTCACTGTTGATTAGCGATGATGGTCATTTTTTCATTTTTCTCTTGGCCATTTGTATGTGCTGTTTGCAGAGGTGTTTGTAGGTGCTCTGCCATTTTCAAATTGGAATCTTTGTCTCTCTGTTGCTGAGTTATATGAGTAGTCCATCTATTTTTTGAATTAACGCCTAATCTGAGGCAGTTATGCTCTCCCTTATCATGGGTTCCCTTTGCATTTTATTGCTTATTTCTTTTACTGTGCAGAAGTTTTTTAGTTTGATGTAGTCCTGTGTGGTCATTTTTCCCCTTTGTTTCTCTTTCCTTAGGCATTGTATCAGTGAAAATTCTGCTGCATGTGATGTCTGAAATTTTGTTGCCTACATTTTGTTCTATGATGTTCTAGGAGTTTTATGAATTCATGAGTCACATTTAAGTCTCTTATTCTGTTATTCATTTTGAGTTTATTCCTGTGTATGGTGTAAGTTGGTAGTCTATCTTCATTTTTTTTTTTGCTTGTAGTAGACCAATTCTTTCAACACTATTTATTAAAGAGGCTGTCTTTCGTCCACTGTATGCTCTTGGCACCTTTTTCTAATATTAATAGAGCATGATGACTTTGTTCCATTTCTGGGTTCCCTGTTCTTTTCCATTGATCTTGTGCCTGTTCTTGTACCTGTACCGGGCTGTTTTGATTACCATGGGTTTGTAGTATAACCTCATATTTATTATTGCAATTCCTCTTACTGTGTTCTCTTTTTTCAAGATTGCTGAAGCTCTTTGGGATTTTGTTGTTGTTGTTGTTGTTTGTGTATTTGTTTGTTTCTGCTCCATATAAACTATTGGAGAATTTGTTCTAGTTCTGTGAAATATGTCATTGGGATTGTGATTGAGATTGCATTGAATCTACACATTGCTTTGTGTGGTATAGACATTTTAATGTTAATTCTTCCAATGCATGAACAAGGTATATGCTTCCTCTTTTTAATATCTTTCTGTATTTCCTTTTTTAGTGACCTGTAGTTTGCTGCAAATAGATCCTTTAATTCTTTGGTTAAATTTATTCCTGGGTTTTTACTTTTTTTTGCCTGAATGGTAAATAGGATTTCTCTTTCAGTGAATTTGTTGTTGGTATACAAGAATGCCCTAGAATTTTTCAAGTTAATTTTGTATCTAGCTACTTTGCCAAATTGATTTATTAAGCTTAGTAGAATCTTGAACGCGTTTTTATGTTTTTTAATGTACATTATCATGTCACCTTTAATAAGGATAGTGTCATTTCCACCTTTTCTGGATTTCTTTGATCTTTTCTTCATGTCTAATTGCTGTGGCTATGATTTCCAGTTCAATGTTAGATAAGAGTGATGAGCCCTGGCTAGTTTTGCTCAGCTTTTGGAACGTCAGCCTCCAAACCAGATAGTCCTGGTTTGGGTTCCCCCTAATGGCACTTACCTCAGTTACATTTGATTCTTGGCTCTGGTTGGGTTCCTGTGGGTGGTGACCACTCACTCTTTTTCTCTCTCTCTCTTATTCCCTCTTTTGGGTCCACTGAAGAAAAATGCAAAAAAATATCTTTGCGTGAGAATAAAAAAAGTGGCAAGAGTGGATAACCCTGTAGGTTTCCTGATCTGAAGTGATATTCTTGCAGTGTTTGATGATTGAGTGTGATGTTACTGTGAGTTGTTCCTCTATGGCCTTTATTATGTCCAGATGAGATCCCTCTATTTCCATATTGCTGGGTGTTTTTACCAGAAATGCATGCTGTTTTTCATCTAGTGTTTTCCAGCATCTATTGATATAATCATATGGTTTTTCACTTTCATTCAGTTTACGTGATATATCACTTTTATTCCTTTGTGGATTTTGTACCATCCTTGCATCCCTGGGGTGAATCCCATTTGAGCATGAAGAATAATTGTTTTGATGTATTGCTGGATTTAATTTGTGAATATTTTGTTAAGGATTTTGGCATCTGTATTCATCCAAGAAATTATCCTGTAGATTTTTTTTTTTATTAATTCTTTGTAGTGTTGTTGGAATTAAAATTATGTTGGCCTCATAAAATAAGCTTGGAAGTCTTTCATCTCCTTGGATTTTTTGGAATAGTTTGAGGAGAATGGGTGTTAGAATTTCTTTGAATATTCAGTTATATTCCCCCGTTAATCTGTCCTCATCTAAGCTTTTGTTTGCTGGCAGTTTCTTGATTACATCCTCAATTTTCTTAATTGTTATTTGTCTATTCAAATTTTCTTTCTCTTTCCAGTTCAATTTTTTTAGACTGTGTGTATCCAGAAATTTGTCCATTTTGCATAGATTGTCCAATTAGTCTAGGTATAACTGTTTGTAAATGTTTCAATGATCCCTTGTATTTCTTTGCTGTCAGGTTTTGCTCCTTTTTCATTTCTGACTTTGTTTATTTTTCCTTTTTTCTTTACTTCTCAGTGAGTCTGGCTATGGGTCCATCAATCTTGTTTCTCTTTTCAAAGAACAAGCTCTTTGTTTCCTTTACCCTTTGAACAAGTCTTTTTGTTACCATGTCTTTATTACCACTATGACCTTTATTATTTCTTTTCATCTATTTGTTTTCGGTGTTTCTTTTTATTTACTTTCTAGTTCTTTGAGTTGTAGTGTTAGAACATCAATTAGCATTTTTTCTTGCTTCTTCAGTTAGGTCTGTAGTTCTATGAACTTCTCTCAGGATTGCCATTGATTTCCCCTTTGAAATTCTCCAGAAGTTTGGAAATATATTTTGGAGCTCCTATATTTGGTATATATATATGTTTGCCAAGGTTATATGCTTGTGTTGGTTTGATCCTTTTTATATTTTGTATCATCTTCTTTGTAAGTTATTATGGCCTTTATTTTTAATCTGTCTTGTCCAATATGAGTTCTGCTAAAAGAGCTTCTTTTTTAATTTTTTTTTTTCATTTCTGTATATTTTTTGCCCATCAGTTTAGTTTCATACTGTGTGAGTCTTTGTTGTGAGGTAGGTCTAATGTAGTGAGAATATATATGGTTTGTATTTTCTTATCAATCACTTACTCTATTTCTTTTGGTTAGGGTATATAAACCCCTTATAATTAAGGTTATTATTGATAGAAACATCTCAGATTCCATTATTATTTTATGCCTGTGTTTCTCTCTCTCTCCACCTATTTCTTCTTCTTCTTACAGCAGTCCCTTTACTATTTCTTGCAGTGCTGGTTTGGTGGGGATAAACTTCTTTTTGGGTTTCTTTTTACTTCTGTGAAGCTCTTAATTTCACCTTCAATTTACAATGCTTCTCTCAATGGATAGGGTAGGTTTGGATTCAGATCCTTGCCTTTTATCACTTTATACATTTGATGCCACTCCTCCAGGCCTGCAGTGTTTCTCTTGAGAAATCAGCTGACAGCCTAAGGGAACTCTAAGGTAGGTTACTGTCTGCCTCTCTTTTGCTTCGTCTAAGAATTTTTTTATATATATATTTATGATGCTTTGACAATTAAATACAGTAATACATCAAAAAATTATTCAACATGACCAAGTGGGATTCATCCCAGGGATGCAAGGCTTGTACAGTATTTGCAAATCAATAAATGTGATGCACCACATAAACAAAATGAAATATAAAAATAATATGATCATATCAATAGATGCTGGAAGAAAACCTCGACAAAACCCCATCACCCATTTGACTAAAATTCTCAGCAATCTGGGAATAGAGGGACCATATCTCAACATAATAAATGCCATATTTAGAACACCTACAGCCAACATCATACTTAATGGGCAAAAATTAAAAACATTTCCCTTATGAACAAGAACAAGAAAAGCATGCCCCTTTTGCCACTCTTATTTAACATAGTACTCAAAGTCTCAGCCACAGCAATCAGACAGGGTGAAATAATAAAAGGTGTCCAAATTAGAAAGGAGGAAATAAATCTTTCCTTATTTGAAGACGACATGATATTATACATAAAAACCCGCAAAGACGCCATCAAAAATTTACTAGACTTAAGAAATAAATTTGGCAAAGTAGCAGGATACCAAATTAATGTCAAGAAATCGATGGGATTCTCACACACCAATGATGAACTCACAGAAAGAGAAACTATAAATAAAAAACCTCATTTACTATCACAGCAAACAAATTAAGATACCTAGGAATAAACTTAACCAAAGAAGTAATAAATGTATTCTCAGAAAACTATGGGTCTTTGGTTAAAATATATATGGGAATGTATAAAAAAGTGAAAGGAATACTTTGTTCATGGATTGGAAGAAATAACATGATTAAAATGTTCATACTAGCCAAAACAATCTATAGATTCAATGCAATCCTCATTAAAATACCAATGAAATACATCAGAGAAGTAGAAGAAATACTTCAAAAGTTTATATGGAACCAAAAAAAACCTCAAATAGCTACAGTAATCTCGAAAAAGAAGAACAAAGGGATCACATTACCAGACATCAGGTTATACTATAAAGATACTGTAATCAAAACAACCATGAACTGGCCCAAGGACAGGAAGAGAGATCAATGGAACATAATGCAGAACTCAGAAATATGCTCAATTAATATTTGACCAAGGTGGCAAGATCATACTGTGGAGTAAAGACAGCCTCTTTAATAAATGGTATTGGGAAAATGGACAGCTACATGCAAAAAAAATGAAACTAGACCATCAAATTACACCATACAAAAGAATAAATTCAAAATGAATAAAAGACTTAAATGTGACTCATGAATCTTTAGAAATCCTAGAATAATATGTAGGCAACAAAATTTTAGACATCAGACGCAGCAGAAGTTTTGCTGATACAGCACCTAAGGCAATGGAAACAAAGGAGAAAATGACCACATGGGACTACATCAAACTCAAAAGCTTCTGCACAGCAAAAGAAATAAACACCAAATGGAAAGGCAACCTACTCTATGGGAGAGCATAATTACCAAGGATACATCATATAATGATTGTTAATTTCCAATATGTGTAGAGTGCTTATACGACTCCAAAAAATGAAGACAAAGAACCCAATTAAAAATGAGCTGAGGAGCAAAATAGAAACCTCTTCTAACAGGACTTACAAATCACCAAGAGACATATAACAAAATGCTCAACATCACTAATCATCAGAGAGATGCAAATCAAAACTACAATGAGGTATCACCTCACACATGTCAGTATGGCCGCCATCCACAAATCATTAAACAACAAGTGTTGTGTGGTGAAAAGGGGACTCTAGTACACTGCTGGTAAAAATGCAGACTCATGCAGTCACTATGGAAAACACTATGGTATTACCTCATAAAATTAAAAATTGAGCTTCCATTTGATCCAGTGATCCCACTTCTAGGAATATACCCTACAAAGCCTGAAACACCAATCAGAAAGAATATATGTACTTCCATGTTCATAGCAGCGCTATTTACAAAAGCTTAGGTCTGGAAACAGCTCAAATATCCAGGAGCAGAAAAATGGATAAAATAAAAATCTCTGGTACATATACACAATGGAGTAGTATGCAGCTGTAAGAAAGAAAGATCTCTTTTCCTTTGAGACAACATTGGGGAAACCTGGAAAGTATTATTCTAAGAGAAAGAAGCCAAGCAGAAAAAGACATCTATCACATAATCTCACTTATTTGTGGAATATAATGAACATAACAGTCTGAGGAATGGGGTAGTCCCAGGGATCTGGAAGTGGGGAACAGACTGACAATCCCCAGTAGTTTGGGTTGGGAGAAGGATAAACCACAGAACTTATGTGTATGTATGAATGAACAATAGACATGGACATCACAGCTGGGGACAGGGCTGAAAGGAAGGGGCGGGGGTATTAGTAGAGAAGAAAAAATACCTCTGTATCAAAAATAAATAAATAAATAAATTATTTTTATTAAAAGAATGATTACACTAGTGAGGAAAATAACAGTAGTAACCTAGCACATGATATGACTTCACGTACAGAACAGCCTGGCTGGGCACATCCTAGGGCCTTTTCCACATGCCATCAGCATTGATCTTGACATGTGCACTCTGCTCTCTGTAGCCACACAACTAGTGCTCATGGTCCTTTGTACCTATTTCCTCTGGAGGGGTATCCTGCACATCTTGACCAGGGTCTCTACACATGATTTGGAGATAGACTTTCCACCATTTTTGGAATCATGGCAGGAATTATTAGGCTGCTGAGTTCTTGCTTTCCTGCAGGTTGTGGCCAGTGGAAAGCCCACAGATGACAACTGGAGGGACAGGAGTAGTGGTTGTTCTGTGTAATCACTGTCCTTGTCCTCCTTTCCTGAGCTCTCTGAGCCACAGTGCCTGATGGGCAGCCCTTCACACACATCTGTTTGCCACTCTGGGGATATGTAACAGTTCCCCCCACCCCCAGGCTTGAGCCAGAGGTTAGGCCTGCCCAGTGCTGCCAGCTCAGGTGCTACCCCTTCCCCTGCCAGCATCCTAACCACCGCATGACAGACTCACTGCAGCACAAGAGCCCATCGCAGACGTCATTGCACACGAACACCTTCAGGGAACCTAAATTCACCTGCTGTATCTGACACACTGATGTTCCATGGCGCAACTCAAAGACCATCACGTGTAAGAAGGTAATCATTCGTTGTTGTCCCTTCATCCATTCAGCATGTATTTCTTGACTCACTGTGTGCCAGATGCCACTGGAGGACTAGTTGAGGAAGGCAGCAAACTCCAGGAGTGCAGGCTTGCCAGTCAGAGTGCAGGAGTGTGGTGGCAGGTGTGATGTTACACAGCAGGGGGGTGCAAAGGCCTGGGTGTATGACCCAAGGTACAAACACCAGTACCCTGCATCAGGCTGTCATACAGAAGGGACAAAGTTCAACCTGTGTCCCCAGATTGATGCCTTATTCACAGTGAGTAGCAGAACCTCCCAGGGTCAGGCAAAATTTCTGAGGTCACAGTGCTCAGCCCATGTTTCTGAATAGGCAGTGTTGGAGGTTGCAGTTACATGGACTGAAATTAGAGTCAGTCCTACTGTGCCCTGTATTTTGATCAAGATCATCAGCAAAGACTTGTGACCCCACCCCTGTGGCACTACCTGAGGGATGTAAGATGCAGAAGAGGGAGCTGGGAGGCAGACATGTTGCTGAGATGCCCATGATCTAGGTTTTAAAAAGTGAGTAGCTGTTTCAAAGAAACTTATCTCAATGCCACTGTGATTCATGACACTGGAGTCCCCTGGAACGTACCTTAGGGATCCAGGGAGTGGCTGTGAGGCCTGAGAAGGGACACTGCAGAACCTTAGTGCCCACAGAGTAGGAGCAGGGGAGGGATCTCAAGGCACATGAGCTTTAGGTGAAATCCGGGGACACTGGGCAAGCCACATGGTTTTGCACCATATCCTGAAAGAGCATTTTTGGGGCCCTCAGCAGTTCTGAGGACTCTTGCACCTGCAGGCACTTTACCATCTCTTGCCTTATCCTTTTCTAGTGTCCTAATTGAGGCTTCTTTCCTGCTGAAAATCACCCATCACTGTGATTCTACCCAAGCACACAATGCGGGCAGTTGCCCAGGCTCTCGAGTAGAACAGTTATGGAGGAGAAGCAAACAAGTCACGAAGGGCAAAGGGTTCAGCCTGGACACCATGGTTCAGAGGTCGCTGAACACACCTTTGTATGCATGCCAGTCTGTTAGTGTGCATGTATGTGTGAGTGTGCATGTGTGTGTGTGTGTGTGTGTGTGTAGTAGGAACACTTGAGATTGAATACTGGGCAGGGGAGAACATCAACTATGTTCAGGTAGGACAGCCTGGAGCTTAGAGGAGTGTGTGCTTTGCCAGTGTGGCTGAAAGATTCCAGATTGTTCATTTGCACAGGAGAAAACAATCACTTGATGAAGACTCAGAGAGAATATGCCAAGTACCTGGAGTGTGACTGAAAGGATCATACGGAAGCTCACCAGGAGTTTCCGTGTGTAAGCTGTTGTAGCAGGGCAATGTAGCAGTATTGAGTAAATGGCCTCACTCGGGCTGTTGAAAGATCATGTGGAATTTACCCTGCCCAGCAGAGGGGGAGGAAATTGAAAGAGGAGATGGGGTTCGAGCAGGACTTTGGCTTTTGTTCCTTCTTTCAGGATAATGTACAGGAGGAGGAGGGAAGTACTGAACTGATGTTTGATGACCAGGCTTGTATTTTGGTCAGATGACAGACTGTGTGCAAACCTGGAGAACAGGAGCCTGATGGCAGCTTGTGACACATAAGTTTTTGCTTCCTTGGGCTTGAGCAATTGTTCCTATGTCCATGTTCTCATGTACCTGCCATGGGCATGACAGAAGAGAGATGCCCTTTTCAGGTAGGCATGATTGCTAAAGACCCAAGCAGGGTTGTGTCAAGGAGAAAACTTTACAGGGAGAGTCAACCTTTCTCTGTGGGGCCGGCTTGCAAAGAAGTGTGCAGGACTACTTACTCAGAGGGCTGTTGTTACACAGCAAGGAGGGTGTGCAGTCTTGTGTGAATATCAGCAGGTATGCAGTGCAGCAGCCTGCATCTATCAGTCATACACAAAAGAAAAGGCCAACCTGTGTCAAAGCAATGAAGCCTTGGACACAATCAGTAGCATAACACCCATGAGAGGTTCAAGTGTACAGGAAACCCCTAAAGAACATAGTTTTTGCCTGTCGCAACAGTGAAAAGTCTTCCCCAGAGGATACTGCACAGAAGCAAATCTTGCTTTTTGCTCAAGTTCAGGTGTCTCTAATGCCTTTCATTGTGCCAGTTTGTCCACACTTATTTTGCTGATGAAAGACAGCACAGCTCCTTGGGAAGAAGTTAGGAATGTATCGTGCAAAAGATGACATAGCTTGTCCTCTGCCTGAGGTCAGCTGGGCAGCATGTAAATGGTGGGTGGGCAAGCGTTGCCATCTGCAATCTGGACAAGATCTTGTTCCAACTTCAGCGGAACTCAATTTTTGGACACAGTACACTCTCCCTATTGGCTTCAGTGAATGCCTGCAAACGTATCAGCTGGTGACAGGGACAGTTTGAAATATATTCTGCGTGGCTGACCACACCTGCAGGTGCTTCACTGAGTCCCCCAAGGCAAAAATGGAGCCTCTCACTGCCCCTCTCAAAAGAGCCATCTATACTTAGTCTTGTGCTTTGTCACAGCTTTAGAGGAGACATGGTTCTCTCAGGGACCCACCAGGAAAACACCACAAAGGTCCAGATTCTGCTGGTCACCGATGTGGTGTCTGATGCAGAAGGAAAAATCTGTAATATACTTAGAATCTCTTTTGAAAAGTAGACATCTCTGTCTGGCCAGTGTGGGTGAGAAGAAAGAGAATGGCGCCATGGACTGAGAGGTCACAGTTTGGAACCTGGTCAGGTCACATGCCTGGGTTGCTGGCTAGGTCCTCGCTAGTGGGCATGCAGGAGGCAGCCGGTGGATGTTGCTCGCATCTATGTTTCTGTCTCTCTTTCCCTTCCTGTGTCTCTAAAAAATCAATACTAATCTTTAAGAAATTGAAATAGATATCTTTTTGTTTAAACTGCCCTTTGCTAGAGTGTTCAATGTGAACCCCAGGCAGGGAGAGGAGGGAGACACAGAGAGAAGGAAAGGCAGCTAGGAGAGAAAGGGGAGGAAGACAGAAGGCGAGCTAACTTGGGACACACAGAGTGAGCCCTTCTGGGAGAGTTCAGGTCAGTCAGACCACAGGCTACAGTGCCCCAGCCACAGGTCTTTCCATTGTGTTCACTTGATCTCCAATACCTTACCTCTACAACTGCCCCACTGCCCAGTTTGTGACTACTGTCTATGTCTTCACTTACTCCTCACCGAGGATAAGTTACCAATGTGAGAAAGAGAAATAATAGGAGGGAGAGAGACAAAGAGAGGGGGCACAGACACATAGATCTGTTGTCTCAAGCACCCCAACCAGAAAAAAACAATCCTAGGTGTGATCCCGGAAACAACCTGGAGCTGCAACCTGTGTGCTGCAGGGGACCACGCTCCAACCAATCCAACCCCAGGCCAGGGCTGTCACTGTCCATTTCACAGGGGTAAAGGTGCCTCAGTTGAAAGTGATGCAGTACACTAATTCAGTATGTGCACAGATATGGTGAGTCTTCTGGTGCAAAGGGCATGCGTGGATACCAGAAAAGCCCCAGAATATCGGGTAGTGTGGTTTTCTGAGGTCGGTGGGCCTGAGTGTGGGGGGCAGGCCCTGGTGTGGAAAGGAGGAAGGAGAAGAAGAGGCAGAAGTCCCCCCTCCCTGCTGGAGTAGGTGGGAGGAGCCCGCGGAGCTTGGCCAGCAAAGCTCACACTGTTTGCTCAGCAGCCTTTCACAAGGGGGCGACCTGAATCTTGCTTAGAGGCCCACCTCTTGGAGCAAATGTCCTCCTCCAGGACCCACTTCAGGACACTAGCTATGCATTGTGGGCTCACTGGCTCAGCAGCAGACACTCACTGCTCCTTGCTCCTTCTTAGCGGCTGCCCAGCCCAGAGCCTGGGCCACAAGGCGACTTCAGCTGCATCTGAAGACAGCGGGGCTGCCGGGAAAGTTGGGTCAGCACAGAACCTGGAAGGGCACTTCAATTCAAAACAGGGACTGGGTTCCTGAAGCATACTTGGGGATGGGGCCGAGGTACGGGGACCCTGCAAGCTAGTGTAGGTTAATGGCGCAGTGAGCTCCAGCTTCAGGGGGAACTCTGAGTGTAGCAGAAGCTCTGGAGGCGAGGGCGGAGGCATTGCTGGGGGCAGAGAGGCTTCAGAAAGATGTGGACCAACTCACGCAGGTTGTTAGAGTGTCCCCTGGGGAACAAATGTGTGACACCAAGGAGGCAGAGGCCCAGGTACCAGCACAGGACAAGCCTGAGAAGGAGCAGGAAACAGAGGCATGGCCCAGTGGGACCAGCACCTGGTGAACCTGGAAGTGGTCCAGGAACTGCAGGCCCTTCAGTTCCAGCTGAGCAGTGAGAGAGCCGAGCCTGCAGGGCCTACATTCGAGTGAAGCGCTAGGCTGCTCAGCGAAGAAAGCCCATTCTAGAGCACAGAAGGACCATCATTCAATGCATTCCCAGCTTCTGTTCCAAAGCTGTATCCTTATGATGCCCTTGTGGCTTCACTGTGAAACAGAGGACAGGGGTTATGGGCAGAAGAAGCCTGGTGATAGTGAGCATTCGGTTGCAGAGGAAACAGCCTGCCATCCGTGGTGGCACAAACCTGGGCAAGTGTGAATCTGTCAGTCAGTCTCTAGGACTAAAAGTACCAGCACCGGGTACCACTGCCACAGATCACATATTGGCAGCATTCATTGTCATTGGCAATCTAAAGTTCTTCCATTTTCAATTGTTTCCCCCGCCCACCCCCTCAAAATGATTTTTCTTCTACAAACCAGCTGAGTAAGGAAACACAGTTGGTTACTAACCAAATATAAGCTGAGTGATTCCAGTATCCTGTCTCAGAAATATCTGATGAGAAATAAATTTAAGAGAGACAACGATGTGAGCATGCACCCTCCATTCACAGTCACACACACAGACACACCCATATGAGCACAGGTACATGCACACACACAGCCCTAAATAATGTCATTGCAAGCTTAGTAGTTCCAAATTGGAGCAGCTGTTGTCAAATAAAGGGATCTTGAGATGTTTTCTGACACTGTTTTGGAGAACACACAGACTTTTCTCAGGGGACTAAAGAGCAGTGAGACAGTATATGCACACATCCCAAGCTCTGAGTCCTCTTCAGCAGCACACAGTGGTCAGCAAGGACTGAGGAAAGTGTTGTAAAGGCATTTTTCCTTTATTACTTCAGGCAGCCTTAGGAGAACAAGAAGCCTAAGGTAGTATGGTTGTCAGAATGTGTAAGAGAGGCAGATGAGGAGGATTTTGGATGGTAGGCAATGTCTACAGACTATGGCAATGGTCCACTGTGGTCTTCCCTTGTGCTTTGTGCTTTGAGCTCTCCATTTGGTAGTCTCTGTAAATCCTTGACCAAAAAGCATATTCTGAACCACCCCCAGATGGCAGCCATCATCGGAGATCAAGATGAAGACTTGCTGAACTACTTGATCCATGTGGAGGTCAGACTGGGAACACAGAGTAGTTGGTTAGGTGGGAGTTTGACCACCAACTGGGATGGGTTTGAGCAAAAAGAAGGGACAAAGAAGTGGGTGATTCCTGCAAGTAGTCTCACTCAGGAAACTGGGAGTCAAATCAAGTAACTGCTTCTTGGCAGGTGAGGGAACTGGGCCATCTGAAGTAGCACTGCAAATTGATGTTTTCCTTTCTGGACATTACCTACTTCCTGAACAATGTGATCATGAAGTAGTGTCATGTCGGCCTTGCAGGTGTCAGATGCTTCCCAGATGAGGTATGGGAGAGCACCGAAATGGTGAATAGTTGTGGAGACTAAGACAGTGGGGACCCACCCTTTCAGCTCTCTCCCTCCAGAATACCAGGCAATTAGTTCCACCCAAGTGCTCTGGTTCTGGGATTAGGAATGTGGAGTTCCCAGCTGCAGACAAGACAATACAAGCATTAACTTCTTCAACTGGTTGTCAGAACACAACCTTCCAGGATGAGGCAGGATTGCACAGGTGATAGTGCTTTGGCCATGTCAGAAAAGAAGATATAGATGGACCCAGGGACATGAAAATAAATGGGTCCAGTCTCTCTCTGCTATGTCTTTCCACCCAGATCATCCACCAGCACCTGAGGCCCAATCCCCTGCAGCACTCCCGGGGGATGCAGAACCCAGCATAAGGAGCTGAGAGGAGGAGCTGTTTCTGAAGAGCTCAGGTGCTGAGCACTCCATGGTGAGTTGTTGCTCCTGAAAATGTCCTTTTCTAAAGAACTGTAGGAAAAAGTCTCCAGTCAAAGGGAAGGTACCATAGTGTAGAAGCCAGCAGGAAGGAGGGTGGATAAAGGCAACTGGGAGACCTTAGTGCCCACAGAGTACAAGCAGGTTCAGGTGCTCTGTGCATCTAAGCTTTCATGGGCTACTGGGGAAGGAACCAGTTGATTCATCAAATTTCTGCAGTAGCACTTCTTGTCCTTTTCTTACTTCCCTGGTCTCCCCCAAATATGAACAAGGTCCTAACCTCCGGTGCCTTATCCTTTGTCTATGCTTCCAATTCAGGCTTTTTCCTGATCTTACATCCCCCATCAATGTGCCTCTGCCAAGCCCACAATGGTGACAATGTGTCCAGGTTGTGCAGGCCAATAATAAGTCCTGGAAAGGAAAGGGAAACATTGCTTAGAAGGGGCCCTATTTTCCTGAGGACACTGTGAGTCAGAAGGTTCCTATATATGCACATGTGTTTTGGTTGTGTGTGTGTGCCAAAGAACACTCCATATTCGGAAGTGCACATAAGAGAACCTCCAATATGGTTAGCTTGGACAGGACATATGTAAACTGTGCCCCTGCACAGCAATGCTGAGGGATCTGGATGGTCTCACACTCTGTTTTAAAGGAAGAGGAAGAAATAACCTGTGGAACATTCACAGTACACGTCCCACACCTGGACATTGACCTAATAGAATTAGTGAAGAAGCATGCAAACTTTTTCTTCTTTGCATTGTTTCTATGAGAGGAAATGCAGTAGTGTTGAGTAGATGACCTCACAAAAGCTGTTGAATGGGCAAATCCTGGAATTCCCACATTGGGGCAGAGAAGCAGGGCTATGAAATTGGAGACAAGGGTCCAGATGCCTTAAATTTTATTCTGTTTTCTCAAGATAATACCTGAGAATTGTAGGAAGTTTTGACTGGCTTCTTGTGGCGATCCTTGTACATTGATCATGGAACAGTAACTGTGTACAGTTGTGGAGAGCACACCTTGACTGTCGTACCTAAGCTGTAGGTTTTTGTTTTATTTATTTATTTATTTATTTATTTATTTATTTATTTATTTATTTTGTCTTGAGATCTAACACTTATATCCGTTTTGTCACAGATCTGCCATGTACATGACTGAACTCCGGTGATGGTTGCAGGGTGACAAGACTGTAAAACCAAAATCAAAGAGAGTGCTGTGAAAAATAAATGTGTATAAAAAAAAAAACTGCCCACAATCTGAGCATCAGAGATGAAGGCAGTGTGCGGGAGTACTGGTAAGAGTTGTTTTGTTACATGCGAAGCATGTGATAAGTCCTGGGTGTATGTGGCAGGGCCACTCTGCAACACCTGCATCAGAAGGCTATCAATGGCACCATTGACCAAAGCCTCATCCACTGTGAGCCAGAGGAGGCCAATCACCTATTGACACATAGAGAAAAGCCCCAAACAGCAAAGTACATAGTTTTGTCAAACAGTTGTGAGACTGTAGCACAGAACACCTGAACTGGAAGAGAACTCATTGTATTTTACCTTGGGAGCAAGGATGCTATGGCTTTCTGCATACCAGTTTACACACTCTTGCATTGCTCTTGTTGAAACCAGCATAGCCTCTGGAAAGAATCCTGGATTTTCTGGATTCAGAGCAAAAATAAACCATCGCTGCTTTTCTGCTTGTGGTCAGCTGGGATGGAAATAGTGAGTGGGCCCCCAACATTAGCACCCAGAGTAGGGACAAAAATGCCTAATTGTTTCAATAGTACATTTGGGGGCACAGTCCCATTTCCTGTGTGAACAGCCCCAAATGCCTGCAGATGTATCAGGGCCTGGAAAGCACCTGTTTGAATTCAAACACTGTAGAATATCCTGAGCTGGTGCTGCCATGTTAGCAAGCCAGAGAGAGCTCTCTCGGTGCTGTTCTCAATGGGGTCATGGAACCCTGCATTGTGCGGAATCATAGCTTTGGAGGAGACACGGGTGTCTTCAGATGCCTTAGAAAGGACCATAAAAGAGGTGGGACCACAGCGTTTGAGATTCTTTTGGTCACCAGAACAGATGCCCATGGCTGAAGGGAGAGGTGTTTCCATTACTGAGCAAGTCTTCGTAATGGAGCTGTCCTGTCCCTGGCCGTGTGGATCAGCTAGTTGGAGAGCAGAGGTTTCACTCTCGCATCTGATTTCTCTCAGTCCTCTGGGTGGGTCTCTCTCAACCCTTCTCCTGGGAAATATCTATGACATAGTAAAAGGACTGCGGCCTATTAGCACACAGGTCAACTCTTTTCTGCACTGGAGACACTTTCTGGCTATCGCTGACCCCAGCGCGGGCGGGTAGGTGAGGGCCAGGGGGCAAGGGCACCGCAAAGAGCACAGAAACCAAGGGCAGAGCAAACGACAGAAACTAGAGGAAGCAGGAGTCTTTCCATGTCCGGGTCCCTGAGCTTTGCACTCTCCCAGGACGGAGGATCGGGCCCTCCCGACACAGCCTTCCCCTGCCTGCACCTGGGACCTCAGCTACCAGATGTGCCGGGAGAGGCTCTCCTGCCCAGGACGCTCGCCCTGTCTGTTCCCAGGGTCCCTGAGGACCAGGGGCAGAGTGAGGCGGGAAACTCCTGGACTGGGAAACGGTGGTTAGATGCAGTGTGAACAGCAGACGTCGCGGGAAGGCCAGCGGGGTGGAGGGAGGACGGCCTTCCCCAGGGACTCTGGGCTCCTGGGGAGAAGGAGGCGGCCTCCCCGCAGGGCGGGGCTGAGTGGGGTGACGCCCACTGAGCGCGCTCTGATTGGAAGAGACTTCACAGAGCCTGTTGGATGGGACAGGCCTCGGGGCGTGGCCAGCAGGATTACTGTTCCCTGTGCCGACCTCACAATCTCAATTGCATATGCCTGGATTCACGGTTTGGTTACAGCAAGGACCTGGATCTGGACACAGGCGGCAGCGCAGGCAGTGGATCTCGCAGGCACCTGCTTCCAGGTTCCGAGGACATTAGGGGCGTTGGCACCATAAAGGAAGGCCCGAGTGGGACTGAGCAGGGTCTTTTCATGTCCAACTTTGTGCAGGGAGGCGGTGAGGCCCAGGAGCTGAGGGTAGAGGCGGTACTGAGGGGACAGTGGTTGCTGGAGCTGGAGGCAGGAGTTGGAGCTGGGGACAAGGGAAGCTGGGTTGGTGGCCGCAGAGGAGGTTTGGCCCCACCTGGAGCTGGGAAGGCAGAAGGAGGTGTTGTCTGAGGAGGGCTTTGTGCAGAAGTAGGGTGAGGCTCAGCAGGGACCTGAGTGTGAGGAGCCCTGACAATAGGAGAGGGTCCAGGAGGGGGAGTTGGTGTCAGGGCAGCACTTTGTCTTGGAGCAGCAGGGCCTCAGTTTGGCGGTGCAGTGGGTGGCAGCTCGTGGCATGCTGGGGGAAGGGGAGGAGGTTTTTTTAGACCTGGGGCTGGGGAGGCAGGAGGACTTGATGCATGGAGAGCTGTTGCAGGTGGAGAAGGAGGATGAGGTCATTCTGGGTCCAGAAAGTGAGGAGCAGGGGGAGGAGAAGGAGGCCTGTTAGGGGAAATTAATAGCTGAGAAGCAGACTGTCCTGGATGGGGAAGACGTCGTGAAGATTGTGGAGATGCGAGGTGAGGGTCAACCGGAATCAGAGGCTGACACAAAGCCGCAAGAAGAGAAGTCTGAGGAGTGGAAGCAGGGAGTGTGGGCAGGGTGGGCAGTGCACCTTGTCCGCGCTGGAGGGGCTCCAGGCCCTTCAGTCAGAGATGGAGCCTGTGAATAAGCAAGCGGGCAAGTCCTCCTGGCTCAAGCGCAGGACAGGGCAGAGGCCCAGGCCTTACTTAGAACTGAGAAGCACCCATATTGAGCACATCCCTGGATTCTGGGCCAAAGCTGTATCCTTCAGGCTGTAATGGGGTGTCCACAATGCAGCTCTGCCAGTGCAGGAGAAAGGGATCAGTGAGGACTGTTCAGACGCAAAAGACATTTGGGTGGTTTCCACCTCTGGGCTCCCAGGGAATAATGCTGCTGTAACATGGGTGTGCAAATACCTCCTCGCATCCCAGCTTTGCCTCAATTTGAGTTTGTATCCACAAGCAGGGTTGTTGCACCATATACTAATTCTATGTGTAAGTTTTCTGAGGATTCACCTCACCAGTTGCACAGGAGCTGCAAAGTTTTATATTTCCACCAGGAATAACAGTGATTCCAGTTTCTCCACATTCTTAACAATACTGGCTATATTGTTGTTGTTGTTAAAGTGTCAGCTTTTAAAGGTGTTTAATCACCCTGAGATCAAGGAGACAAGGAGGGAAGAATTTGCATTCTAACACATGCTGCTATCCTTCAAGATTCATTTTATTTTTCTGTTGTTGTAGGTAATCCTCACTCGAGGATATTTTCCACATTGATTTTTATTTTTTCATTTTTTTCTAACTTCATTGATTTATTGTATTTTATTTTTATATTTAATTAATTTTTTTGTTACAAATATTTCACTTATTTCCCTTACTGATTTCCCCCTGTCTCTCTCTCCCCACCCTGTCCCCAGCTTTGTTGTCCATGGTTCATGCATACATGCATATAAGTTCTGTGGTTTATCTCTCCCCCACCACTCCCTCATCTGGGGATTGTCAGTCTGTACCCCACTTCTACATCTGTGGGACTACCCCATTCCTCAGACTATTATGTTAATTATATTCCACAAATAAATGAGATTATATGATACTTGTCTTTCTCTATTTGGCTTGTTTCGCTTAGAATGATACTTTCCAGGTCTCTCCATGTTGCCTCAAAGGATAAAAGATCTTTCTTACAGCTGCATAGTACTTCATTGTGTATATGTACCACAGCTTTTTTATCTATTCATCTACTGAGGGACATTTGCACTGTTTCTAGATCTTAGCTATTGTAAATAGTGCTGCTACAAACATGGGGGTACATATATTCTTTCTGATTGGTGTTTCAGTCTTCTTAGGGTATATTCCTAGAAGTGGGATTACTAGGTCAAATGGAAGTTCAATTTTTAATTTTTTGAGGTACCACCATAGTGTTTTCCATAGTGGCTGCACCAGTCTGCATTCCCACCAACAGGGTACTAGAGTCCCCTTTTCTTTTATTTATTGTTTTTTATTATAATTTTATATTTTTATTTTATGAGTCCCCTTTTCTTTACACCCTCGCCAACACTTGTTGTTTGATGATTTGTTGATGGCGGCCATTCTGACAGGTGTGAGGTGATACCTCATTGTTGTTTTAATTTGCATCTCTCTGATGATTAGTGATGTTGAGCATTTCTTCATATGTCTCTTGCCCATTTGTATGTCCTGTTTGGAGAGGTGTCTATTTAGTTCCTCTGCCCATTTTTGAATTGGGGTCTTTGTCTTACTTTTGTTGAGTTTTATGAGCACTCTCTATATATTGAAAATTAACTCCTTATCTGATATATCATTGGCTCTCCTATACAGTGGGTTGCCTTTCCATTTTGCTGATTGTTTCTTTTGCTGTGCAGAAGCTATTCAGTTTGATGTAGTCTCATATGTTCATTTTCTCCTTTGTTTCTGTTGACTGAGGTGATGAATCAGTGAAAATTCTGCTGCATGTGATGTCTGAAATTTTGTTGCCTAGAATTTTTAATGGATTCTTATGGATTCCTAAAATTTTTATGGATTCATGAGAAATATTTAAGTCATTTATCCATTTTGAGTTTATTCTTGTGTATGGTGTAAGTCGATGGTCTTGTTTCTTTTTTTCTGAATGTAGCTTTCCAATTTTCCTAACACTGTTTATTAAAGAGGCTGTCTTTAGCCCTGCCAGTTTGGCTCAGCGGTTAGAGCGTCGGCCTGCGGTCCGGAGAGACCCGGGTTCGGTTCCCACTAAGGGCACGTACCTCGGTTGCAGTTTGTCCCCGGCCCTGGTTGGTCGTGCGGGTGGCAGCCACTCGATGTGTCCCTTCACGTCGATATTTCTCTCCCTCTCTCTCCCTCCCACTCTATCTGTACAAAAAATGGAAAAATATCCTCGGGTGAGGATAAAAAAAATAAAAATAAATAAAGAGGCTGTCTTTACTCCACTGTATGCTCTTGCCACCTTTGTTGAATATTAATTGCGCATATTGCATTTGGTCTATTTCTGGGTTCTCTGTTCTGTTCCACTGGTCTATATGCCTGTTCTTGTGCCAGTACCAGGCTGTTTTGATTACAGCGGCTTTGTAGTATAACCTGAAATCTGGTAATGTGATCCCTACTACTACATTCTTCTTTTTCAAGATTGCTGTGGCTATTCGAGGTCTTTTTTGATTCCATTTGAAGTATTTGTTCTGTTTCTGTGAAGTTTGTTGTAGTAGTGTGATGGGGATTGCATTGAATCTATAGATTGCTTTGGGTAGTATGGACATTTTAATGATGTTAATTCTTCCAGTCCATGAACAAGATATTTGCTTCCACATGTTTATATCTTCCTCTTTTTCTTTTTTCAATGAGCTGTAGTTTTCTGCAAATAGGTCCTTTATTTCTTAGGTTAAGTTTATTTCTAGGTATCTTAATTTTTTTTTTTTTTTTTTTTAGACCACAATAGTAAATGGGATTATTTTCTTAGTTTCTCTTTCTATGAGTTCATCATTGGTGTATAAGAATGCTGTCGATTTCTTGACGTTAATTTTGTATTCTGCTACTTTTCAAACTCATTTATTAAATCTAGTAATTTTTTTGAGTTTTATTTTTATTACTTAATTTTTGTTACAGATGTTTCTCCTTTTTCCCCCACTGATCCCCCCTCCCTCTCCCTCCATGCCCTGTCCCCAGCTTTGTTGTCCATGTCCATTGTTCATGCATACATGCGTACAAGTTCTGTGGTTTATCTCTCTCCCACCATCCCCTCCTCTGTGGATTGTCAGTCTGTACCCCACTTCCATGTCTCTGGGACTACCCCATTCCTCAGACTGTTATGTTCATTATATTTCACAAATAAGTGAGATCATATGATACTTGTCTTTCTCTGTTTGGCTTGTTTCACTTAGGATGACACTTTCCAGGTCCCTCCATGTAGTCTCAAAGGATAAGAGATCTTTCTTTCTTACAGCTGCGTAGTACTCCATTGTGTACATGTACCACAGCTTTTTGATCCATTCATCTACTGATGGACACTCGGGCTGTTTCCAGATCTTACTATTGTAAATAGTGCTGCTACAAACATGGAGGTACATATATTCTTTCTGATTGGTGTTTCAGTCTTCTTAGGGTATAGTCCTAGAAGTGGGATCACTGGGTCAAATGGAAGATCAATTTTTAATTTTTTGAGGTGACACCATATTGTTTTCCATAGTGGCTGCACCAGTCTGCATTCCCACCAGCAGTGTACTAGAGTCCCCTTTTTCTCCACACCCTCACCAACACTTGCTGTTTGATGGTTTGTTGATGGCAGCCATTCTGACAGGTGTGAGGTGATACGTCATCGTTGTTTTAATTTGCATCTCTCTGATGATTAGTGATGTTGAGCATTTCTTCATATGTTTCTTAGCCATTTGTATGTCCTGTTTGGAGAGGTGTCTATTTAGTTCCTCTGCCTATTTTTTAATTGGATTCTTTGTCTTCCTTTTGTGGAGTTGTATGAGCACTCTATATGTATTGGAAATTAACCCCTTATATGATATATCATTGGCAATGATGCTCTCCCATACAATGGGTAGCCTTTCCATTTTGATGACTGTTTCTTTTGCTGTGCAGAAGCTTTTCATTTTGTTGTAGTCTCATGTATTCATTTTCTCCTTTGTTTCTGCTGCCTTAGGTGATATACCTGTGAAAATTCTGCTGCATATGATGTCTGAAATTTTGTTGCCTACAGTTTTTAATGGATTCCTAGGATTTTTATGGATTCATGAGTCACATTAAAGTCTTTTATTCATTTTGAGTTTATTCTTGTGTATGGTGTAAGTTGATGGTCTAGTTTCGTTTTTTTGCCTGTAGCTGTCCAATTTTCCCAAAACCATTTTATTAAAGAGGCTGTTTTTACTCCACTGTATACTCTTGCCACCTTTGTTAAACACTTATTGCACATATTGCCTTGGGTCTATTTCTGGGTTCTCTCTTCTGCTCCACTGGTCTATATGCCTGTTCTTGTGTCAGTACCATGCTGTTTTGATTACAGTGGCTTTGTAGTATAACCTGAAGTCTGGTAATGTGATTCCTTTTACTATGTTCTTCTTTTTCAAGATTGCTGTGGCTATTCGTAGTCTTTACTGGTTGCAAATGAACATTTGAAGCATTTATTCTATTTCTGTGAACTATGTCATTGTTATTTTGAAGGGAATTGCATTCAATCTATAGCTCACTTAGGATAGTATGGGCATTATAATGATGTTATTTCTTCCGATCCATGAACAGGGTATGTACTTCCCCTTTTTTATATCTTCCTCTGTTTCTTTTTTCAGTGACCAGTAGTTTTCTGCCAATAGGTGCTTTATTTCTTTGGTTAAGTTTATTCCTAGGTATTTTAATTTTTCTTGCCACAATGGTAAATGGAAATGTTTTCTTAGTTTCTCTTTCTGTGAGTTCATCATTGGTGCATAAGAATGCTATCGATTTCTTGATGTCAATTTTGTATCCTGCTACTTTGCCAAACTCATTTATTAAGTCTAGTACATTTTTGATGGAGCCTTTGGGGTTTAGTACCATGTCATCTGAGAATAGTGTCAGTTTCACTTTCTCTTTTCCAATTTGGATCCCTTTTATTTTTTCTTCCTGTCTGATTGTTGTGCCTAAGACTTCCAGTATTATGTTAAATGAGAGTGACAAAAGTGGGCATTCTTGTCTTGTTCCTGTTCTTAAGGGAAATGCTTTTAATGTTGGTCCATTGAGTATGATGTTGGCTGTAAGTCTTTCATATATGTCCTTTATTATATCAAGATATGATCCTTCTATTCCCACATTACTGAGTATTTCTTGTTGTTGTTGTTGTTTTTTCTTTATTAAGAAATTGGTGCTGGATTTTGTTGATGCCTGTTCCGGTATCTATTGATATGATCATGTGGTGTTTATTTTTCATTCTATGTATGTGGTGTATCACATTTATTGCTTTGTAAATATTGTACCAGCCTTGTATCACTGGGATGAATCCCACTTGGTCATGGTGGATCATTTTTTTCGTGTATTGCTGGATCCTATTTGCTAGTACTTTGTTCAGGATTTTGGCGTCTATGTTCATCAGGGATCTTGGCCTATAATTTTCTTTCTTTCTAATGTCTTTTTCTGGTTTTGGAATTAGAATCATGCTGGCCTCATAAAACAAGTTTGGAAGTCTTTCTTCTTCTTGAACTTTTTGAAATAGTTTGAGGAGAATGGGTGTTAGTTCTTCTTTGAATGTTCGGTAAAACTCCCCCGTGAAGTCATCTGGGCCTGGGCTTTTGTTTGCTGGGAGAGTCTTGACTACATCTTCAATTTCTTCTTTTATTATGGGTCTGTTTATGTTTTCTATCTCTTCCTGTTTCAGTTTTGGGAGAATATGTGTTTCTAGAAATTTGTCCATTTCACTTAGATTGTTGAATTTGTTGCCATATAATTGTTCACAGTTGTTGTTACTTTTGTATTTCTGTGGTGTCCATAGTTACTTTTCCTCTTACCTTTCTGATTTTGTGTTTTTGGGTTCTCTCTCTTTGTTTCTTGATGAGTTTAGCTAATAGTCCATGAATCTTGTTTATCTTTTCATAGAACCAGCTTTGTTTCATTGATTTTTTGAATTGTTTTTCTTTGGACTCTATGTCATTTATTTGTGCTCTGATTTCTACTATTTTTTTTTCTACTTGCTCTGCGGTTTTCTTTTTCTTTTTATTTATTTATTTTTTTGCTTTCTAGTTTTTGAAGTTGTGAGGATAAATAGACTATTAATAATATTTTTTTCTTCTTGAGGTAGACCTGTAGTGCCATGAACTTCCCTCTGAGAACTGCTTTTGCTGCATCCCATGGATTTTGTGTTCTTGTGTGTTCATTTTCATTGGTTTCCAGGAAGTTTTATATTTCTTCCTTCATTTCCTTGGTAATCCATTTTTTGTTTATTAAAATACTATTTAACCTCTATATATTCATATATCTTTGCATGCTCTTCTTGCAATTGATTTCTAGTTTTATGCCATTGTGATCTGAGGAGATGGATGATATGATTTCAATCTTCTTGAATTTGTAGAGCCTTAGTTTGTGTTCTTACATGTGGTATATCTTTGAGAAAGTCCCATGTGCACTTGAGAAGAATATGAATTCTGTAGATTAGGGATGTAATTTTCTGTACATATCTATTAAATCCATTTGGTCTAGTGCTTTATTTAGAGTCTGTTTTCTTGCTCATTTTTTGTTTGTGTGTGTGTGTGTGTGTAGAGGATCTATCCAGTGACATCATTGGGGTGTTGAAGTCCCCTGCTATGATGGTATTACTATCGATTTCTCCTTTGCAGTCTTCCAGAAGATTTTCAATATATTTTGGTGCTCCTATATTGGGTGTATATATGTTTATCAAATTTATATCTTGCTGTTGCATAGATCTTTAATATTTGGTAGTGGCCTTCTTTGTCTGTAATTATGGCCTTCATTTTAAAATCTATTTGATCAGATATGAGTATTGGTACCCCAGCTTTTTTTTTTTTTCTTTCCATTTGCTTGGACAATTTCTTTCCATCCCATCACTTTCAACCTAAGTGAGTCTTTTGTTGTGAGGTGGGTTGCTTTTATACAACATATATATGAGTCATGCTTTCTTATCCAATCAGCTACTGTCTGTCTTTTTATCAGAGCATTCAATCCACTGATATTTAAGGTGATTATTGATATGTGCTTATTTTTTGCCTTTTTTGTTTACTGGGGTTATATTTTTTTCCTATTTCTCTTGCTAATTACAGCAGTCCTTTTAACATTTCTTGCAGTTCTGGTTTGGTGCTAATGTATTTCCTTAGCCTAGTGTTTTTTTTTGTTTTGTTTTTTTTGTCTGGGAAGCTTTTTATTTGACCTTCTATTTTGAATGATAGCCTTGCTGGCTAGAGTAGTATTGGATTCAGATCCTTGTTTTTCAAGACCTTGATTAGCTCATGCCATTCCCTGCTGGCCTGTAGTGTTTCTGTTGAGAAGTCAGCTGAAAGCATTATTAGGTTTCCTTTGTAGGTAACCTGTTGCTTATGTCTTGCTGCTTTTCGGATTCTGTCTTTGTCTTTGCCTTTTCACATTTTGATTACTGTGTGTCTTGGTGTGGGCCTGTTTGTGTTCTTCCTACTTGGGGCTCTCTGTGCTTCTTGAACTTCAATACCTTCTTTCTTGATCAAATTAGAGAAGTTTTCTGTCACTTTTTCCTCAAGTATGTTCTCTAACCCTTGCTCATTTTCTTCTTCTTCGGGGACTCCTATGATGTGAATATTAATACATTACTAGTTGTCCCACAGTTTCCTTACTCTGTCTTCCTGTTTTGTTTTGTTTTTTTAATTTTTTTTCTTTCTTTTCATTGTCTGGTTGCTTTTATTGTACCCTGTCTTCTAATTGACTGATCCTGTCATCCGCTTCCTCTACTCTGCTGTTTAGAACTTGCAATGTGTTCTTTATTTCTGATAAAATGTATTCTTTACTTCTTGTTGGTGGTTTTTAATTTTCAACTGTTAGATTTTCAACATTTCTATGTCTTTACTCATTGTGCTCATGTTCTTACACATGCTGTTGAGCTTCCTCAATATCATGGCTCTGAATTCTAGTTCTTTAACTTGTTTAATTGTGCCTCATTTATCTCATCTTCAGTAGAGGTCTCTTGTTCTTTCACTTGGCTTTTGTTTCTGTGTTTCACCATTTTGGCTATCATAAGTGGGCTTTGGAGCCTGCCATATTTTCCCTGCGTGTATTGCTTTTCTGCTGTTTGTGGCTCCATCTCTCGGCTTCGGATGATGGAGGGAGAACTGACGTTAAACACCACTGTCAAGTCTTGCTTTCCCGGTTCGAGTTGCTAGACCAGGAATGGTACAGTTATCCTGTAGCTTTTTGCCTAGAGTCTATGAGTTACTTGAGGATCCTTGGCATCTCTTCTGGATGAAAAACTTGTTCAGGTGTTCAGCATAAGGGGATCTCTTGCGGGTGGGGCATATGATGATTGTTAATAGACCTCATTTAGCATTTCAGTGGCCACAGGGTGGGATTTAATCTCTGAGGGTGGGGCCGCTGCCTCTGCCCAGAATCCTGGGAAAATGTAAAATGACCACTGTCCTGTGTGACTGCAACTCATCAAAAGCTCTGAGCGCCCTCCAAATCCCGAGTGTCCCACACAGCTACAGTCCAGTCTGCCATCCATTTGCCAGTGCCCACGGTGGGTGGCTGTGGCTATTTTAGGGTCTCTCCTGGCTCTGTGTTGTGGGGCCACTTGGGAGTGTACCCCAAGGGCACTGCTCACAGCTAAGGCAGCTGCTGTCTGTAGGCTCCCAGCCCCCCTAACACACATCCACAATCCTACCAGGATCTCGAGTCAGTGTCCCTGGTTATATGGTCCTCAAAGCTGCTTGTCTCTTGCTTTTTCCTTTTGATTTGTCTTTATTTCAGTTGTAATTCCAGTTTGGTCCTGGGAGATGGTCTGCGTAGCTTCCATTTTCTCTGCCACCATGTTTCACTTCCTCCCCATTGATTTTTAGAGAGAGTGGAAGGGAGGGAGTACCGGGGAGTGAGAGAGATGGAAACATGCATGTGAGAGAGACACATGATTGGTTGACTTCTGTATGTGCTGTGAGTGGAGCTGGGGGATGAAACCAGCAACCCATGCATGTCCCCTTGATTGGGAATCAAATCCAAGACCCATTAATGTGCAGGACAACTCTCTACTACTGAGCCACACTGGGCAAGTTTTGTTTAATTTTTATGGAATATGGAAAAGGCCAGAGATAGTCATTATTAAAAATTTTATGGGAATTTTTTATTTTTATTTTTCTGATGTGAATACATGTCACCGAGTATTAGGACAGCCAGAAAATACTGTGTCCACAGCAAGAGCTTTATAGCCTGAGTGTAGCTCTCTGACTTTGAGTAAGTTACTTAACCATTCTGTGCTCCCTTCTCTCATATATAAAGTGGAGACCACCACTGGATACCTATCATTGGGCAATCATGAGGGCTGAATGTGTTAATATCTATAAGGTGTTGAAAGTAGGGCACAAGCCATCCAGAGCACAAGATACACATGTGAAGAACCTTTGGTGAGTGGCAGGGCCTCTTTTGCCTTAGGTGATTCATCTCTCCTTGAACAGTGTGTCCTGCTGGATGGACCTTCCCCTCTTGTTCCAGATTTCCTGCTGTGGCGAAAAACAACAGCCATTTTCTGATCTTCCAGATACTTCTCTGCTTCCACATGGACTGCTGGTAAATGTCTAAATAACATATGTGGTCTTTCCAATTTGGTCTTCGGAAAAACATGTCCCACCTCACCCGATGCAGACACAGACTCACTGAAACGTCCCCAAGCTGGCATGTGTTCTTGCAAATGCAACCTTCTCCTTCCTCACTCTCTCACTCTGTGAAAACTCACTGGTTCTGGGGTCCATTCCCTCTGCCCTCCGCTGGCAAGCAGGTGTTATTCCTTCAGAGGGAGGTAATCAAATTGGCAGTCAACCGCACTCCATCTTGGTAAAGGAACTTCCCCAATAGCAATGCCGCTGGCCTCATGATCTAAGAGGACTCATGCTCCAGGAGACTGGCACAGCCGATGCCGTGCTGGGAACATCAGGCTTCCAGCAAGGTGCTCGAGTTGGGTGGCCCCTGAGATCTTCGGCTTGAGGCCTGCCTACGAGATTTATTCTGAGCAGACCCCGCTTCATTCCCACGTGTTAATCAGCAGAGAGTGAAGCCCTGGGAACACCATATTCTGATTAGGCCAGGAACTACTCCCAGGGCTTCAAATTGAAAAGAGATCCCAATATGTTGGTCCACCATCTAGATTTGCTTCATAGACCACATTTGCTTCATGCAAAATCCATAGGGATATTTTTAACTTGTACTGGGAAGAAGCCAACATCCAAAAGTGGGACCTCAAGCAAAGCATGGTTATAAAAATAAACAGGGGTGATGTGTTGTATGCAACATATTATAGATCTTCAAGGACGTGTTTACTTTTAGATAGGAAAGTTTATATGCTTTTTATTAAAAATGTAAAAGTTACAGAAAAATATGTAAATAAGAATAAAAGTCTCCCTCCTTTCTCAACTAATCTCCCTAGAATCACTGCTTTTCTGTGTACCCTTCTAAATTAAAACAATATACATTTATGTATGTATCTTTCATTTATATACAGAAAAAAATATCTGTTTTCTTTTGATACATATAATCACAGCATATGTAATATTATTTATTTTTTATTCATGATATAATACAGAAATTTCTTTGGATAGGTCATTCTTGCTAAGGGCCATGTAATAGTCCACTGTATCCTGGATCTATCATAATTTTTATTTTTAATCCTCACCCAAGGATACTTTTCAAATTTACCATCAGATAGAGGTGCGGGAGAGAGGGAGAAAAACATGGATGTGAGAAAGACACATCAGTTGGCTGTCCGCCGCACAACCGCAACCAGGGCTGCAGACTGAACTCAATGAGAGGTAAATGCCCTTTCCTAGAATTGAACCCCTGACTCTTTGGTCTGTGGGCTAACACTCTAAGCTCTGAGCCAAACTGGCCAGGACATGGATTAGGAATAACCTAATTATTAAGCATTCCTCTATTAATAGACTTTTAGGTTATCTCCAATTTTTCTCTGTGATAAACAGTGTTGAAACTAACATCTTATACATTTTCTCAACTCCTATAAATACCTAGGCATTTGTTATTGGAATTGCAGTTGTTGGAGAAGAGGTATGAACTATTAAACTTTGAAAGATATCATCATGTGGTGTTTCAAAAATGCCCTGCAAATCAACACTCTCACCATGGTCTTGTATTTCTCAGTATGTTTTATTATTGTTATTTTATTTAGGTATTTATTGTTTTTTTCCTCTGCCAAGGACATTTTCTTTTGCATTTTATATTCAAATAGAGCAGGAGGGTAAAAGGGAGGAAGGCGGGAGAGAGAGAAACATTAATGTGTTAGAGACAAATCGTGCGGTTGACACTCACACGACCACAATCAGGACGAGGTTCAAACTGCAACTTAGGGACGTGCCTACAAGAAACTGAACTCTGGACTCTCTAGTTTGTGGGCTGATGCTCTATCACTTAGGCAAAATGGCCAGGGCATTATTATTATTATTATTTAAATGTGTTTTTATTGATTTTTTTAAAGAGAGAGGAAGGAAGAGAGATAGAAACATCAAGGTGAGAGAGAAACATTGGTTGCCTGCTACCTGCACACCACCTACTGGGGATCTAGGCCTCCTGCATGTCCCCTACTGCGGATAAAGCCCAAAACCTGGTCATGTGCCCTGACCAGAAGACAAAGGCTGACCTCTAAGTCCATGGGAGGACACTCAATGCAGTAAGCCACAACGACTGGGCAATATCTTTTATTCTTACATCAAATATTTAGCCGGCTAATTGCAGGCCAATATGTACAGAGACCAATTACGAATAAGTTTTAGAAAACAGGACAAGATGTAAATATTTATCATGGCTAAGAGTGGCTGATTGTGTCTCTTTGACTTTTGTGTTTGGTGTTCCTGCTTTGACTTTGTGATGCTCCTGACTCGTCTTCAGTCAACCTGAATCGGTGCACTTGTTCTGCAAAAGGCTGGCCCTCATTCTCAGTTATTTGTTCTGGGCTCTCAGTTTCGGCCTAGCCAATAGGACATCCTGGCATGTGTGGGAGTTTGACAGCAATGTCCTTCCTGTTATGTCCATTGGACTCTGGCAAACGTTTTATGTTCACACATGCAAGGTTAATGAGACCTCGTACATCAAGCTCAATGAGAGCTGGGTCACTCCAGATGAAATCTACTATGGGCAGAACCTGGTCTTGTTGGCCAACTTTGTGACACCAGTCTCCCTGGTGTTCGCATCACTGGCAGTCTGGGCCAGCTGGATCAAAGCCCCATACCCAGATTTCTTTGGCATGTGTTACAACATCACTGCCTGACATCTTTTCTTCAGCTGTTTATGTATCGCTCTCACAGTGAGATGGAATTTTGCTGTAGATTTTTATGGCCAAACCACCCTTGAGTTTCCACCTAACTTTCTTGTCAAAAAAGAAATGTTAAACAGTAAGGGCATCGCGTATGTGTTGCCACTTAGTATCACAGCGGCCAGCCTCTTGCTCATTAGTGCTGTTATCTTCTCTGTGGATAGGTGTTCGATCAAACCACTTTATAAAGTGAAAGTCAGAGCTACAGCCAAATATTCAAAAGCTGAGGTCTGAATGAAGGGCCTGCTTTTCGGAATGGCTGGTCATCGTTTCCTTGAGGGAACGTCCCATGTGCACATCACCGTGTTGTATTCATCCAGTCATTTCCAATAAAACAGACTTGGTCTTCCAGGGTGAGTGTGAAGCTTATATTCTCCTCTGCTGCTCACTTCTGCAAACCTGCCCCTTTCTTTGAAAATAATCATGTGTGGAGCTTAGAGATCTTTAAGACATTCTAACTGGTTAGGTTACAAAAAGGGTTCTCCAGCTCTGCACTGTTGACATTTTAGGCTCCGTGCTTTGGTGGTGAGCACCATGTGCAGGTGTAGGGTGTTTAGCAGCCCCTACACCCACTAGATGGTGATATCAGAGTGGATATGTAGAAATTTCAGATACCAAAAAAAATCTTAAGAGAAACCAGAGAGTAAACAGCAATTCATGATAAAGAACCAACAGTTAGCCCAGGCCAGCTTGGCTCAGCGGTTAGAGCATCAGCCTGTTGTCTAGAGAGACCCAGGTTCAGTTCCAGCTAAGGGTGCGTACCTTGGTTGTAGTTTGTCCCAGCCCTGGTTGGTCGTGTGGGTAGAAGCCACTGGATGTGTCCCTTTGATGTGTCCCTTTCACGTTGATATTTCTCTCTCTCTCTCTTCCTCTCTCTCCCTCCTACTCTGACTGAACAAATAATGGAAACGTGACCTCAGGGGAGGATAAAAAAAAAAAGAACCAACAGTTAGACCAACAAATCCCATACTTCTTAACAAAGAGCAAAAAGAGTAAAACAATATCTTCAAGTCCTAAAACAAAACCAAACACAAAGTAATGGCCCACCAGTAATTCTATACCAATGAAAAAACAGAGAAGAGACAGAACTTAAAAAAAAAAAAAAAAAAAACAGTGTGTGACCAAGCTCACATTACCAGTAATTTTTGTTTAAAAAAGAGGCTTCATCATAGGTAGGCAGACCAAGAATCACATATCAAAAACAAAGTTCAGCATTGGCACTCAAATAGCCTGAATGTTGACTATGAGGAAAGAATGACCTCACCTTGATCTTTCCATGTTCCCTGTGCAGGCACTGAGAATCCCACACCAGGGGCAAAGTGAGATGCTGGGAGACTTTTTCTTTGTTCTATTCTGCGTACTCCATGATTTCTACACATAGCATGTACTAATTTTTGATAATAAGTTACATGTAGTATCTTTATCAATATGTAAAAAACACATCAGGATTCTGCTTTTCTACATTCAAGGACCATTCTGCTATTGTTCCACTAGGTTGCAGCATGGCACATCAAATAAAAAGCAAAAATGATTTCACATTACGTGGCCCTGAATACATCGTAGCTATTATGTAGTTTAATGATTTAAAACATTTTATTGATTGGTGGATTTTGGAGAGAGAGAGAGAGAGAGAGAGAGAGAGAGAGAGAGAGAGAGAGAATGATATACATAAATAGAGAGATTTGTTGTTCCACTTATTTTTGATTCATTGGTTGATTTTTGTAGGTGCCATGACGGAGAATCAATCCCTCACCTTGGGCAAAGCTCTAGACAACTGAAATACACAAACACATCAATATCTATTAAATTTATAAAAGCAAGTAGCAGTTGAGCATGGCCCTGTTTGGAATTTACACTTTAGAAATAGATATGTAAATTTATATATTCATGTATATATATTATTCATTACAACATTTTTATCATAACAAGGAAGAAAACCAAAACCTGAAACAAGAGGCAGAGCTTAGAGCAACCAAAGGATCTGAACAGTCAAAGCACTAGTGTTATTTTTAAAGAGGCTTGATGATAGGTGAGCAAAGCAAAAATTAAGTGAGAACTAAATTCAATGTGATCACTCAAATAGCGGAATCATTGACCATCGGGAGCGAACAACAGCACCTAATGCTTCCATCTCACCTGTCCAGGAACTCAGAATCCTGCAGCAATGGCAAAGTGAGTTACTGGTGAAGTGTTTTTCTTTCTGCTTTTATGGGCACTCTAAATTTTCAAAAGTGATCATGTATTAACATTAATAAGAAGTTATATATAGTATAATTATCAGTATATAAAGAACACATCTGGATTTTATCACGTTTTCTCACTCACAGAGCATTCTTCCATTGTTCCACTAGGTGGAAGCATAAGCACATCTAATACAGAACAAGAATGGTTTCACTGTATTTCGTCAGAAATTGCACGGGGCTGTTATATAGTTCAGTGCTTTTAAAAATTATTGATTGATTGATTTTTGAGAGAGATGAAGAAACATAGAGGGAAGGAGGGAGGTAAAGAGAGATAAAGAGAGAAACATCATTTTATTGTTCCGCTTATTTATGCCTTCACTGGTTTATTCTTGTATGTGCCCTGACCAGGGATCAAACTTGCAACCTTGGCCTATGGGGATGATGCTCTAACCAACTCAGTTACATAGCCAGGGCTATGTGCATCAACCTTGTAAGTGCATATACTATTAAAAACAACCTTGTTTGAAATTTGCACTATAGAAAGAGTTATGTCATTTCACCAAGATAAATAGATAGATAGATAGATATTCACATACTGTACATAAGATGTTCGTTGGAAAGTTTTAAATTAAAATCACAGAAGAATACAAAACTAAAACTAAATCGAGAGAAACCACTTAAAACAACGGCAGTATATGACAGGTCCAATTACTGATATCTTTCTTTTTAAAAAGGAGACTGGATGATAGGTGAGCACAGCAAGAATCAAGTATCAAAAACAAGTTAAAAGTTAGCATCCAAAGAGTTGAAAATCAGAGTATTTTTCTGCAATTTTTATGAATATATTTTTATTACAGATGTTTCTTCTCCCCCCCCCCCCCCCCCCAGCATTGTGTCTGTGTCCATTGGTTAGGCATATTTGCATATAAGTTCTTTGGTTCATGTCATCCATCTCTCTTGCCCCCTCCTCTGAAGTTTGTCAGTCTGAACCCTACCACTATGTCTCTGGGTTTATTTTGTTCATCTGCTTATTTTGTTCATTATATTCCACCTATAAGTGACATCATATGGTATTTGTCTTTCTCTGATTGGCTTATTTCGCTTAGTATAATACTCTCCAGTGTCGACTCAAAGGATAAGAGATCTCTCTTACAGCTGCATAGTACTCCATTGTGTATATGTACCACAGCTTTTTTATCCACTCATCTATTGATGGACATTTGGGCTGTTTTCAGGTCTTAGCTATTGTAAATAGTGTTGCTATGAACATAGGGGTACATATATTCTTTGTGATTGGTGTTTCAGGCTTCTTAGGATATATTACTAGATGTGGGATCACTGGGTCCAATGGCAGTTCCATTTTTAATTTTTTTGCAGAAACAAAATATTGTTTTCCATAGTGGTTGCACCAGTCTGCATTCCCACCGGCAGTGTACTAGAGTTTTCTTTTCTCAGCACCATCTCCAACAGTTGTTCGATGATTTGTTGATGGCAGTCATTCTGTCAAGTGTGAGGTGGTACCTTACAGTCATTTTAATTGGCATCTCTCTGATGATTAGTGACATTGAGCAATTTGTCATATGTCTCTTGGCCATTTGTATGTCTAGTTTGGAGAGGTGTCTGTTTAGCTCCTCTGTCCTTTTATTTTATTTTTTTGTAGTGCTGTAATTTGTTTATTGTAATTTATCATATATAAGATTTTAAGTACATACATGGAAAGTGGCTTCACAATTTTAAAAATACACATTATCCCTCAGCAGAACATATAAAATCAGATGACATCATATGGCAGTAAAAATACTTGAAAATATTGGGTTAATTTTGTTCACATCTGGTTAAAATAAAAATGCCTATTTTTTCCTTACGTAAACTCTGAGAAAAGCACATCTTGCTTCCATTCAATAGATATGCATAGAATTGGTGTCACCCATGGCATGTTGTATGGACCCATTTTCAATTGGATTTTGTCTTCCTTTTGTTGAGTTGTATGAGCACTCTATATATTTTGGAGATGAACCCCTTATCTGATGTATCAGAGGCAATTATGCTCTTCCATGCAGTGGGTTCCCTTTCCATTTTGATGGTTTTTTCTTTGGCTGTGCAGAAGCTATTTAGTTTGATGTAGTCACATGTGTTCCTTTTTCCCTTTGTTTCACTTGCCTTTGGTGATGTATCAGTGAAAATTCTGCTGCATATGATGTCTAAAATTTTTTACTACATTTTCTATTAGGATGTTTATGGATTCATGAGTCACATTTATGTCTTTTATCCATTTTGAGTTTATTCTTGTGTATGGTGTAAGCTTATGGTCTAGTTTCATTTTTTTTTTTTTTTCATGTTGCTATCCAATTTTCCCAGCACCACTTATTAAAGAGACTGTCTTAACTCCACTGTATGCTCTTGCCACCTTTGCCAAATATTAATTGAACATAATGATTTGGGTCCGTTTCTGGGTTCTCTGTTCTGTTCCACTGGTCTATATGCCTGTTCTTGTGCCAGTACCAGGCTGTTTTGATTACAGTAGTTTTGTAGTATAACCCGGTATCTGGTATTGTGTTTCCCCCCACTTTGTCCTTCTTTTTCAAGACTGCTGTGGCTACTTGGGGTCTTTTTTGGTTCCATATAACCTTTTGAAGTATTTGTTCTAGTTCTGTGAAGTATGTCGTTGGCATTTTGATGGGGGTTGCATTGAATCTATAGATTGCTTTGGGTTGTATGGACATTTTAATGTAGTTAATTCTTTCAATGCATGAACAAGGTATGTGCTTGCACTTTTTTCATATGTTCCTCTATTTCTTTGTTCAATGTCCTGTAGTTTTGTGCAAATAGGTCCTTTACTTCTTTGGATAAGTTTATTCCTAGGTAACTTAATTTTTTTTCGTGATGGTAAATGGGATTGTTTTTCAGTTTCTCTTACTTTGAATTCATCATTGGTGTATAAGAATGCTGTGAATTTCTTGAGGTTAATTTTGTATCCTGCTACTCTGACTAATTTATTTATTAAGTCTAGTAGATATTTGATGGAGTCCTTAGGGTTTTCTATGTATAGTATCATGTCATCTGCAAATAATGGGAGATTCACTTCCTCCTTTCCAATTTGGATCCCTTTTATTTTTTCTTCCTGTGTGATTGCTGTGGCTAAGACTTCCAGTACTATGTTAAATGAGAGTGGCGAAAGTGGGCATCCTTGCCTTGTTCAGGTTCTGAAGGGAAATGCTTTTAGTTTTTGCTTATTGAGTATGATGTTGGCTGTAGGTCTTTCATATATTGTCCTTATTTAAATGAGATGTGATCCCTCTATTCCCACATTGCTGAGCGTTTTTATCAGAGATGGGTGCTGGATTTTGTCGAATGCTTTTTCAGCGTCTATTGATATGATCATGGGGTTTTAATCTTTTATTTTGTTTATGTGGTGTATCTCATTTATTGATTAGCAAATATTGTGTAAGCTTACATCCCTAGGATGAATCCCACTTGGTCAGGGTGAATAATTTTTTTATTGTTTTGCTGGATTCGATTTGGTAGTATTTTGTTAAGGATTTTCGGTATCTATGTTCACCAGGGCTATTGGACTGTAGTTTTCTTTTTTTACAGTGTCTTTTTCTGGTTTTGAAATTAGAATTATGCTGGCTTCATAAAACGGGTTTGGAAGTTTTTCTTTTTCTTGAAATTGTTGGAACAGTTTGAGGATAATGGGTATTCGTTTTTATTTGAATGTGCAGTAAAACTCCCCTGTGAAACCATCCAGGCCTGGGCTTTTGTTTGCTGGGAGAGTCTTGATTACATCTTCAATTTCCTTAGTTGTGATTTGTTTGTTCAAGTTTTCTATCTCTTTCCGGTTCAGTTTTGGGACACTATGTGTTTCTTGAACTTTGTCCATTTTGCTTAGACTGTCGATTTGTTGCCGTATAATTATTCATAGTCTTTGTTAATGACCGTTTGTATTTCTGTGATGTCAGTTGTTACTTCACCTCTTTAATTTCTGAGTTTGTTTATTTGGGTTCTGTCTCTTTGTGTCTTGGTGAGTCAAGCCAAGGGTCCATCAATTATGTTTATCTTTTCAAAAAATCAGCTCTTTGTTTTATTGGCTTTTTGAGTTTTGTTTGTTTGTTTGTTTTGGTCTCTATGTTGTTTATATCTGCTCTGATCTTTACCATTTCTTTCCTTCTACTTGCTCTGGAGTTTTATTTTTGTTTCCTTTCTAGTTTTTTAAGTTGTGATATTAGATAGTCAATTAGAAATATTTCTGGCTTCTTGAGGTAGGCCAGTAGTGCCATGAACTTCCCTCTCAGAACTGCTTTTGCTGCATCGCATAGATTTTGTGTTGTCGTGTGCTGATTTTCATTAATTTTCAGGAAGTTTTTAATTTCTTCTTTATCTCCATGATAACCCATTCATTGTTGAATAACGTGAAATTTGGCCTCCATGTGTTTAAATGTCTTTGCATGTTCTTGTTGCAATTCATTTCTAGTTTCATGCCATTTTTAACTGAGAAGGTGCTTGATATAATTTCAGTCTTCTTGGATGTGTAGAAACTTAGTTTGTGCCCTAACGTGTGGTCTCTCTTTGAGAATGTACCATGTGCACTTGAGAAAATGTCAATTCTGCAGTTTGGGTGTAATTCTCTGTTTTATCCACTAAATACATTTGATCTAGTGCATCATTTACAGTCTGTTTTCCTGTTATTTTTTTCTTATCTATAGGATCTATCCAGTGATGTCCGCAGGGTGTTGAAGACCCTCGCTATGATTGTATTGCTGGTGATTTCTTTATTGAGGTCCTCCAATATTTTGTTAATATATGTTGGTGCTTCTATATTGGGTGCATAAATGATTACCAATAAAACTGACTTTTTAGTAAGAAAAACACACTGTAATCTTTCTATTTTGCCTGCACAAGTACTCAGAATCCTGAACCAATGGCAAAGCAACATCATGGGTAATTTTTTTCTCTTTTTGTACTTTCCTGAGTATTCTAAATTTCCTAGAATTAAAGTGTATTGATTTTCAATGATAAGTAGATGTAGTCTATCAGTATGTAAAGAACACTTCATAGATGTA
>NW_023425386.1:0-40656 GCF_014108415.1 Molossus molossus | reverse complement strand
GTATGATGTTGGCTGTAGGTCATTCATATATGGCCTTTATTATGTCTAGATATAATCCCTCTATTTCCACACTGTTGAGCGCTTTTATCAGAAATGGATGCTGGATTTTGTCAAAGACTTTTTCGGCATCAATTGATATGATCATGTGGTTTTTATTCTTTATTTTATTTATGTGGTGTATCACGTTTATTGATTTGCAAATATTGTACCAGCCTTGCATCCCTGGGATGAATCCCACTTCGTCATGGTGGATAATTTTTTTGGTGTATTGCTGGATCTGATTTGCTAGTATTTTGTTCAGGATTTTGGCATCTATGTTTATCAGGGATATTGGCCTGTAGTTTTCTTTCTTGTTGTGTCTTTCTCTGGTTTTGGAATTAAAATTATGCTGGCTTCATAAAACGAGTTTGGAAGTCTTTCTTCTTCTTGAATTTGTGTTTCCAGAAATTTGTCCATTTTGCTTAGATTGTCGAATTTGTTGCCATATAATTGTTCATGGTAGTTGTTAACAATCTTTTGTTTCTGATTTTGTGTATTTGGGTTCTCTCTCTTTGTTTCTTGGTGAGTCTACCTAAGGGTCCATTATTCTTGTTTATATTTTAAAAAACCAGCTCTTTGTTTTATTGATCCTTTGAATTTTTTTTTTTTTTTTTTTGGTCCCTATGTCATGTATTTCTGCTCTGATCTTTACTATTTCCTTCCTTCTACTTGCTCTGGGGATTTCTTTTTGTTTGCTCTCTAGTTCTTAAATTGTGAGGTTAGATAATCTACTAGAGATTTTTCTTGTTTTTTTGAGGTAGGCCTCTAGTGCTATGAACTTCCCTCTCAGAACTGCTTTTGCTGCATCCCATAGATTTTGTGTTGTTGTGTCTTCTTTTTCATTGGTTTCCAGAAAGTTTTTGATTTCTTTCTGGATCTCCTCAGTGACCCATTCATTGTTTAAGAACATGCTATTTAGCTTCCATGTGTTCAAATGTCTTTGTATGTTCTTTTTGCAATGGATTTCTAGTTCCATGCCATTGTGATCTGAAAAGATACTTGAAATGATTTCAGTATTCTTGTACTTGTAGAGACTTAGTTTGCACCCTAATAGGTGGTCTATCTTTAAGAATGTCCCATGTTCACTTGAAAAGAATGTGAATTCTGTAGTTCTAGGGTGTAATTCTCTGTAGATATCTATTAAATCCATTTGGTCTAGTGCTTCATTTAGAGTCTCTGTTTTCTTGATAATTTTTTGTCTAGAGAATCTATCCAGTCATGTCAGCAGCGTGTTGAAGTCCGCTGCTATGATTGTATTGCTATCGATTTCTCTTTTGAAGTCCTCCAGAAGATGTTTAATATATTTTGGTGCTTCTATATTAGGTGCATATATGTTTATCAATGTTATATCTTCCTGTTGGATAGTTCCTTTCAATATTATGTAGAGGTCTTCTTTGTCTCTAGTTATGGCCTTTATTTTGAAATCTATATTATCAGATATGAGTATTGTTACCCCAGCTTTTTTTGCCTTTCTGTTTGCTTGGAAGATTTTTTTCAATCTATGTGAGTCTTTTGTTGTGAGTTGGGTCTCTGGTAAACAACATATAGATGAGCCATGCTTTCTTATCCAATCAGCTACTCTGTGTCTTTTTATGGGAGCATTCAATCCATTTACATTGAAGGTGACTATTGATATGTACTTATTTATTGACATTTTTGTTTAGTGTGGTTCTATTTTTCTTCCCATTTGTCCTCCTAATTACAGCAGTCCTTTTAACATTTCTTGCAGTGCTGGTATGGTGATAATGTATTCCCTTAGCCTTTTTTGGTCTGGGAAGCTCTTCATGTGACCTTCTATTTTGAATGATAGCTTTGCTGGGTAGAGTTGTCTTGGATTCAGATCCTTGTTTTTCATGACCTTGATTACTTCATGCCATCCCCTTCTGGCCTGTAGTGTTTCTTGTGAGAAGTCAGCTGAGAGCTTTATGGGGTTTCCTTTGTAGGTAACCTGTTGCTTATCTCTTGCTGCTTTTAGGATTTTCTCTTTGTCTTTAATTTTGGGCAGTTTGATTAGTATGTGTCTTGGTGTGGGCCTGTTTGGGTTCTTCTTACTTGGGGCTCTCTGTGCTTCTTGAACTTGAATGCCTTCTTCCTTCACCAATTTAGGGAAGTTTTTTTGTCACATTTCTTTGAATATATTCTTTAACCCTTGCTCATTTTCTTCTTCTTCAGGGACTCCTATGATGCAAATATTATTACGTTTTCTCTTGTCCCATAGTCTCCTAAGCTGTCTTCCTGTTTTTTAATCGTTTTTTCCTTTTTGTTTTCTGATTGGTCGATGTCTTCTACTCTGTCTTCTAATTCACTGATCCGGTCCTCAGCTTCCCCTACTCTGCTTTGTAGACCTTCCAATGTGTTTTTCATTCCTGATATGTCATTCTTTATTTCTTCTTGGTGGTTTTTGATTTCCAACTGGTTGATTTTCAACATTTCTATGTCTTTACTCATGGTGCTCATGTCCTTACACATGCTGTTGAGCTCCTCAACATCATGGCTCTGAAATCTAGTTCTGTTAACTTGCTTAACTGCACTTCATTTACCTTATCTTCGGTAAGGCCTCTGTTTCTTTCATTTGGTTTTTGTTTCTGTTTTTCACCATTTTGGCTATCACAGTGGGCTTTGAAATCTGCCAAATTTTCCCTGTGGATGTTGGTGTTCTGCTGATTGTGGCTCCCTCTCCTGGGTTTGGATGAGCCAGGGAGGACCCACTTTAAACACCACTGTCAAAACTTAGCTTTCTGGTTAGTGTTGCTAGCCCAGGGAATGGTAGTTTTTCTCTAGCATTTTTTGCCTGTAGGCTATTAGTAAAGGTCCCCTGGAGATACTTGGTTTCTGAGCTGCTTGAAAAACTCCCTCAGGTCCTCAGTGTAAGAGGATTTCCTGAGGGTAGAAAAGCTGCTGCTTGTTAATGGGCCTCAATTAGCATTTCAATCGCCACCAGGTGGCATTGAATCTCTGAGGAATGCGCCTCTGCCATTCCCCTGGGTCCTGGGAAGGAGTCAAATGACCATAGTCCAGCATGGTTGCACTCAGCAAAAGCTCTGAGCACCCTCCAAAACCCAAGTGTCCTCACACAGTTCCAGTCCAGTCTGCCTTCTATCTGCTGGAGCCCAATGTGAGTGGCTCCTGCTCATCTAGCCTCAGTCTAGACTCTGCACTGTTGAGCCACCTGGGACTTTTAACCAAAGAGCGCTGCCTCCAGGCAAGAGTGGCTATGGATGTGGCAACAGCCAAGGGTGTCACACTCAGCAGAAGCCACAGGACTAAGCTGCAGTAGCTGGTCACTGCCAAGGTGGCAGCAGCTTCCAGCAGAGTGCCCTGGTGCCAGCGAGTCTGTGCGGCACCAGCCAAGGGCTTCGTAGGCAGCAGAGTGTGCAGGACTCAGGCAGGGTCGCAGCTTCCTGCCGAGTCCTGCCCAGGCCTCTGCGAACCATGGGCTCCTGGCCCCCTCTCACATCCTCACAAGCCTACCCAGATTGAGTTTGTGTCTTTGCTTATGTGATCCTTCAAGGTATGTTTTGGTAACCCCTTCCTGATGATTTGTCTTTATTTTTATTGTAAATCCCATTTGGTTCTGTGTGATGATCTGTGTAGCTTTCATTCACTCTGCAGCCTTTTTTTTTTTTGAGATATAATTTATCGTCACATTGGTGAGCTTTTTTTTTTTTTTTTAAATCAGAAATGGTGTTGGATTTTGTCAAATACTTTTTTAGCATCTAATGATAAAATCATATGTTTTTTTATCTTTTTTTTCTTTTAATGTGGTATATCACTTTTATTAATTTGCGAATATTTTACTATCCTTGCATCTTTGGGATGAATCCCACTTAAACATGAAGAATAATTATTTTGATATATTGCTGGATTTAATTTGCTAATATTTTGTTAAGGATTTGGCATTTGTGTTTATTAGGAATATTGGTCTCTAGTTTGTTGTTGTTGTTGTTTTTGTAGTGTTTTTATCTGGTTTTGGAAATAGGATTTTGCTGGCTTTATAAAATAAGTATAAAATTTTTTGTTTTCTTAAATTTTTTGAAATAGTTTAAAAAGAATGGGTATTAGATCTCCTTTGAATAATTGGTAAGACTCCTTTGTGAAGACATCTGCCCCTAGGCTTTCTTTTGCTGTGAGATTTTTAATTACATCTTTAATTTTCTTTGTTGTAATAGATCTGTTTGAGTTTTTTTTATTTCATCTTGGTTCAGTTTTAGAAGAATGTTTGTTTCTAAAAAGTCCAATTTGTTGGCATTTAATTTTTCATAGTATGTTTCGATGATTACTTGTATTTCTTTGGTGTCAGTTGTTACTTCTTTTTTTTGTTTCTGATTTTATTTCTGTTTTTTTGTTTTTGGGGTTTTTTTTGTTTTTTTTTGTTTTTTGTTTTTTGGTTTTTTTTTTGGTGAGTCTGGCTAAAGCTCCATCAATCTTGTTTATCTTTTTAAAGAAGCAGCTTTTTGTTTTATTGATTATTTAATTTGTTTTAACTTTTAGTTTCTATGTCATTTATTTCTGTTCTACTTTTTAGTATTTTCCATTTTGTTTGGGTTTTTCTCTTTGTTTACTTTCTAATTCTTCACATTGCAGGGTTAGAAAGTGAATTAGAAATGTTTCTTTTTACTTGAGATAGACCTCTAGTGCTATGAACTCTCCTCTGAGGACTGCTTCTGCTGTGTCCCATAGATTTTCTGTTGTTGTGTGTTTGTTTTCATTGGATTCCAGGAAGTGTTTTTTTCTTGTTGTTGTTTTTTCTTGATCTTGTTGGTAATCCAGTTGTTATTTAATAATAAGCTATTTAGCCTTCAAGTGTTTAAACATTTTTGTGTGTTTTTATTGTACTTGAGTTCTTTTTTCATGTTATTGTGATGTGAGAAGATGCTTGATATGATTTCAATGCTCTTGAATTTGTACAGACTTACTTTGTGTCCTAACATGTGGTTTGTTTTTGAGAATGTCTTATGTGCACTTGAGTAGAATGAATATTTTGCAGCTCTAGAATAAACTGTTTTGCAAATATCAAGTATGTTCAACTGATCTAGTTTGTCATTTAAGGAGTGTATGTCTGTGTTAACTTTTTTTAGAAGATCTATCCAGTAGAGTCAATGGTGTTTTAAAATCACCCAGTGTGATTGTGTAGCTATTGATCTCTCTCTTGAAGTGTTTCAGAAGTTTTCAATATATTTTGTGCTCCTGTATTTGGTGCATAAATGTTTACCAGTATTACATTTTTTTCTTTGATAAATCCTTTCAATATCATGTAGTATCCTTCTTTGTCTTCTATTATGGCTGTCATTTTAAAGTCTATCTTGTCAAATATGAGTATTTCTACACCAGCATTTTTTCATTTTCATTCACTTGAATAATTTTTTTTCCATTCCTTTACTTTCATCTTGTGTCTATTTTTTGTTGTTGGGTTGCTGGTAGATAGCATATATATGGAACGTGTTTTCTCATCTGATCAGCTATCCTATGTCTTTTGATTGAAGTACTTAAGTCATTTACATTTAAGGTTATTCTTGATAGCTATTAGTTTCTATTTTTATTTTATGCCCGTGTTCTTCTCTTTATTTCTCTCTGTTTCCTCTTCTTACAAGAGTCCCTTCAGCATTTTTCTTTGCATCTTTTGTTTGGTGGTGGTAAATCTATTTAGCTTTTTATTTTTAAAATGTGAAGCTTTTTATTTATTTTTAAATTTTAAATAATAGCCTTGGAGTAGTTTTGAATTCAAAGCTTTGCATTTTTTACATTCTCCCCCAGATACCTCTTTTTTCCTCAAGAGCTGGTTGGAGCCAGGAATATTTGCCTCCAGCTCTCTTTTTATCTCTCACCCTGGGAGTCCCTGTGAAATACATATGCTAGACAACAGTTATGTGAATGCTAAGAATAAAAGTACCTACTTGGAAGGGCTCCTGGTGATTAACTGGACTGTAATTTTAGAACAGTGGGGCTCATATTTAATTCCCTACAGGGGCTTTCCATACAAGTGGCAATTCTGGGAGTAACCTGAAAATTTCATCCAAAATAAACTGACTGATAAAAACATCCAGACTGAAAAAAGAAGAAAAGACAGGACAAGACCAGACCACATAAACTAGAGCAGAGCAGACCTAACTTTTGTAGCCCAAAAGGGAGTTCTTCCAGAACAACCTCACCCCTTGGCTTCCTCAAAGCCATGATGCTCAGAATTAAAAAGAATCAATACTGAGCTCTTTCCACAATGTGCAGCTTCATGGTTCTCTTGTAACAACACTGAGCTTCTCACAGCCATGCTGTATCACAGCTGTACTGTGTTACAATTAGCTCCTTACCTTCTTTACTGCACCTCCCCTTAAGGACTTCAGTTGGTGTTTACTTGAAGAGAATATCTATCAGTTAACAGACACCAAAACCACAGCACAACTTGAGACCCCAGACACAGACACTGGTTTACACAGAAGACCCAAATCTAAAGCTAAACCTTAGACTTACAGCCAGACTCTGGACCATGAATGCCTCACACAGGTGCCAGAAACTGACTGACAAAGAACACTGTACATCAGACCCTAGTGATGTACCTGCACATGGACTCCACAGGAACCCAGAAAACCAGCAACACTCAATCAGAATATGGACAGCAGACAAAGACCCTAATAAAATTCCACCAGAGCCACAGACACTGGAGTCAAAAGTCTCATGTATCTTTAAGTACAAAGATCCCTAAGTGGGAGCTGGACACTGGGCATCAGTTACCAGATGCCAGACACAGAGGCTGAACCACAGACTCTATACCATCACATTGTCCACAGGTCTACAGATAGGGACCCAAGACCCTAATGCCAAAACCTCACCTAACACTTATAACCCTATCCCACAGCCCTAACCTGTGAAACCCCAAATTTTTAAACTTCAAACCATAAAACCTTACTGTACAAAATATCAGAAGATGAAATAAAGCACAAGACAGCTTAGCAAGTGTGGCTCAATGAATTGACCATTGTCTCATAGATTGAGATGTCTGGATTCAATTCTTCATCAGGGTACTTGTTCAGGTTGTGGGCTCAATCTACAGTTGGGGGTGTGCAGGAGGCAGCTGATCAATGTATATCTTTCACATAAATGTTTCACATCTCTCTCTAAAAAAATTTTTAAAAACAATTTTTTTAATGTAGACTTTATAAAATTAAAAACTACTCTTTAAAAAGTTAGTTCAGAGAAACAAACAAACAAACAAACAAGCCACAAACTAGGAAAAAAATAATTTCAATACACATATATGATAAAAGATTTCTGTTCAAAATGCATGAAGAACTTTAAAACAAATAAGCCCACCAAACATGGGTAAATATCTGAGTAAACTTCTGACCAAGGAAAATATACAATGTGGATAAAAAAGGAGGTTTTCTGAAAATCAATCACTTGGTGATCTGTTAATAAATTCTGAATTAAACGGGACATGGTGGTTAGTCAAAAACCCAATGTGTAAAAATTTCTTAGTAAAGTTTTATTTTTGCCATAACCAAGCTCTGTGCATTGTTTTTGAGAACCCACAAGAACATACTTTTGAAATACCTTTAGAAGACCCTCTAATGTGAGAGAGCACCAGTTACAACAATGACTTCATTTCTCACCCCTTACCAAAAAAAATATCACTTTTCACAATAGACGTGAGTCAGAATGAAAATTTTCCTTCCAGGTCTCCAGCACCTCTCTTTTAAGACATTTTCTCTGCTCCTCCAAAATTGGCTGGCACTTTAAAAAAATTTCCTTAGCCCTAGTTGCTTAGAACACTGTCCAGATGTGCCTATGTTGTAGGTTTGATCCCCAGTCAGGACACACTCAGGAATCAACCAGTGAGCGCCTTAATAAGTGAAACAACATATCAATGTTTCTCCCCCTCCCCCTTTACCCTGATCTGTCTCAAAAATCAATCAATAAGCCCAACTGCTGTGGCTCAGTGGTTGAGAATCAACTTATACCCCAAGACGCCACTGGTTCTATTTCCAATCAGGGCACATATTCAGGTTGTGGGCCCAATTTCCCATTGGAGGCATGCAGGAGGCAGATAATCAATGTTATCTTTTACCTAAGTTTTTTAAAAATCTTTTTCTCCCTCTTTAAAATAAATAAATAAATAAAATCAATACAGAAAATTCACCTCCAGGTCTCTCCCTTCTTACACAAGTACACCCTGTGCCCCTCACATGCCAGACATCAAAAATGTGGATCAAGAAGAACAAAATACTTACTAAGAAGGGCTTTTGGTAGATAAAGGGGCTCATTTATTTCAGAGCCTGGTGGAAATTTCCACACAGAGACTTCTCACACAATCCACACTTCAAGAATAAATTGGTTGTGACCCACCTTCCTCTGGCATTAAATGGACCTATGAAGATGTCTGAAAAAAGCAGAGAACAGTAGAAATGAAAAAATCAGACTGGAAACCATGGAGGACAGCAGAGCAAAGTTGAGCTGCCTAAATAAGAGAAATTTACCTGGGCTACCTCACTGCACCCTAACTTGGGGACTACTGTTGGCACTGAATGGGAGCCAGTGTAGGTGACAGATGCAGTGCCAGACTAGTACCCTGAACACAAACCCTAAATGTTTGACCCTGCAGCAGATCCCAAATACAATGATGACCGCTTGAACACTTTCTAGGTAAAATAATTATAAATTTTAATTAAACTAATCAGACATCATCCAATAGTAATTTTTTCTATCCAGACACTTGAAAAATTTAATTTTCTATTTTAAACTGGTAATATTAGGTCAAAATGAGCACTTATAGCTTTGAAAAACTATACATTTAAAATAAGGCAATATTATATGGGAAAGGTAGCAGCGGGCTGGACCAAAGGGAGGGTGAGTGTGTGAGAGAGTGAGCAAGTATGTGAGAGACTGTGAGTGGATGTGAAGGTAGACAAACAAACCTGAGCAGTGCAGAGCCATAAAGCAGAAAGTTCCTGTGCTGTGGAGCAGCAGCAGCCAGCTACCATGGTAATCAGCTCTTCAGGGTGCTTCTCCATGCACCACACGAAGGTCCAACCATTTTTTTAAGATCCTAGGTCTTTCCTGGGAGGAGGCAGTGGGAGCTTCTAGGGCCCAGCAACTCGAGCCTACCAGCATACCTGACACCATCAGACCAGTGGACACTCTGTGTCAACACAGACCAGTGCACAGTAGTGGAGCTCCCAAGGTGCCTGTCACAGAAGCTGGGGACAACCAGGAGCCCAGGACCATCCCACAGTAGCAGCCTGATCAGAGTTGAGATATACCCCCATCAAAAGAGGCTAGGGAGCAGATGTTTATACTCAGGCAATAGAAGCACAGACCACCAACTGATACCCATCCCCAAAATCTACAGCAAAAGCTGAGAAGGAGTTGAGCCCCATGGGGCAGCAGCACTTCACAACCACCAACGGAGGGACCTGGGGCTCCACAGAGGCCTATGCAATCCAGTAGCTCACCAGGGCAGTGGGAAGCCAGAGCCCCAGAGAGGCTGCTGCAAATCAGCTGCCACCCCTCAGAAATTACAGGGTACCAGGGCACCAGAGTGGCCTGTGCCACCCAGCAGGGACTGTGCCATCCAGTTACCCTTGGGGCCTACAGGCTGCTGAAGCACCAGAAAGGCATGCATGAACCTGCAGTGACTGTGCCATCCAATTACCTGTGGGACCTGTGGAATGCTGAAGCACCAGAGATGCCTGGGTTGGGAATGAATGATATAGTTACCCATGAGGCCTGTGTGGTGCTGAAGCACCAGAGACTGTGCCATTCAATTACCCTTGTGACTTATAGATAGCTGCAGCCCCAGAGAGGCCAGTGTGACCCAACAGGGACTTTGCCATCCAGTTACCCATGGGACCTGCTGGGTGCTGAAGCATCAGAAAGGGCACTGAGACCCAGCAGCCCATAAAATAGGCATAGAACCTGGTCCCCAAAGGGACTGTGCAATCCAGTTACCTGTAGGGCTGGCGGGGGCAGGGGTACCAGGAAAGCCTGCTTGTGCAACCCAGCTATGCACAAGCTAGACTTAGAGGGTGTGAAAATGGAGGCAGAGTGAATAGAAGCTATGCAGATGATCTTCCAGTACCAAACGGAAATTACAACTAAAATAAAGACACATCCTTGGAAAAAGCAGCAGGACAGGACCATATAACCAAGAACACTGGTAAGATCTGCGGAGGCACGATAGGGTGGTGGGCTGGGAGCTTGCGGGCTTAAAAGCGCCATTGGGGAATAAAGACCAAGCCTGCTGTACAATTTAGAGAGCCAGGACAGAGAGCTAAAATATCCACAGACACTTACCTGGAAGCCACAGCAGAGGGAGGGCAGACTGGGCAGGAACTGCTGAGTTGCAACCACAAAGGACAGTGACCAGTGTGCTCCTTCCCAGAGCAGTGGGGGAAAGCAACAGCACCACTCTCAGAGATTCAGTCTTTTCCAGGACAGGCAAAAAATCCAAATAGAGGGTCATTGACAACCAGCATCTAAACCACCCTCTGGAAATCTTCTTATGCATAATATCATGCTACATTGTAAGGCACTGAGTAACTGAGACTTCTACCCACCAGGATAAAGGTAGAAAATAACTGACCCTTTCCTGGGCTTGCAAATCTCCCAGGAAAGTAAGACTTGACTGTGGTGTTTATTATTATTATTATTATTTTATTCTCACTTGAGGACATTTTTCCATTTTTTTGTTCAGATAGAGTGAGAGGAAGAGAGAAAGAAAAACAGTGACATGAAAGGGACACAGTAAGTGGCAGCCTTTGCATGGCACTGGTTGGGTCAGGGGCAGAGACAAACTGCAATCAAAGTACATGCCCTTAGTGAGAACTGAACCCAGGTCTCTCTGGACCACAGGCCGACAATATAACTGCTGAGCCAAACCAGCTAGGGTTTGACTGTGAAGTTTAACATGGACCTACTAAGGCACATCCAAACCTAGTAGAGGGAGCCACAAACAGCAGAACACCAACACCCAGAGAAAAAATTTGGCAGGCTCCAAAACCTACTGAGATAGCCAAAATGGTGAAACAAAAAAAAATCTCAAATGAAAGAACAAGAGAACTCTATCAAAGATGAAATAAATGAAATGCAGTTAAGCAAATGATTAGAGGTCAGAGCCATGATCTTCAAGAAACTCAACAGCATGAGTAAGGACATCAGCACCATAAGTAAAGATATAGAAACAATGAAAACTAACCAAGTGGAAAAAAAGAATGACATAGCAGAAATTAAGAACACCTTGGAAGGATGAACCAGTAGTGTAGAGGAAGCTGAGGACTAAATCAATGAATTAGAATACAGGGTAAAAAATATCAACCAATCAGAAAACCAAAAGGAAAAAAACAATAAAAAAACAACAACATGAAGACAGTTTAAGAGAACGGCTGGACAATTGGAAACATAATAACATTTGCATCATAGGAATCCCTGAAGAGGAAGAAAATGGGCAAGGGCTAGAAAATATATTTAAAGAAATAATGACAGAAAACTTTCCTAACTTAATGAAGAAAGAAGGCATTCAAGTTTAAGAATAACAAAGAGCCCCAAGTAAGAAGAACCCAAACAGGTCCAAACCAAAACACACAGTCATTAAAATGCCAAAAATTAAAGACAAAGAGAGAATCCTAAAGGCAGAGATAATCAACAAGTTACCTACAAAGCAAACACCATAATGTTCTCAGCTGACTTTTCAACAGAAACATTACAGGCAATAAAGGAGTGGCATGAAGTAATCAAGGTCATGAAAAAAGAAGGATCTGAATGCAAGATTATTCTATCCAGCAAGGCTATCATTCAAAATAGAAGGTCAAATAAACAACTTTCCAGACAAAAATATATATATATATAAAAAAAAAAGTCTAAGGGAGTATATTAACATCAAATCAGCACTGCAAGATATGCTAAGAGGACTGCTGTAATTAATAAAAAAAAAAAAAAGAAGAAAAATAGAACCACATTAAACAACACTGATGATAAAAAAAAAAGTACATATCAATTATAACCTTAAATGTGAATGGTTTGAATGCTCAGATAAAAAGACACAGAGTAGCTGACTGGATAAGAAAGCATGACTCACATATATGTTGTTTCTAAGAGACCAACCTCACAACAAAAGACTCACATAGGTTGAAAGTGAAGAGATGAAAAAAAAATCTTTCAAGCAAATAGAAAGAAAAAATAAAAAACCTGGAGTAGCATTACTCATATCTAATAGGATAGATTTCAAAATGAAGACCATCACTAGAGACAAAAAAGGCCACTACATAATATTGAAAGGATCTATCCAACAAGAAGTTATAACCTTGGTAAACACATATGCATCCAATATGGGAGCACCAACATATATTAAAATTTTTTTGGAAGACTTCAAAGGAGAAATCTATAGCAATACAATCATAGCAGGGGACTTCAACACCCCGCTGACATCACTGGATAGATCCTTTAGACAAAAAATTAGCAAGGAAACAGAGACTCTAAATGAAGCACTAGATCAAAAGAATTTAATAGACATCTACAGAGAATTACACCCCAAAACTACGGAATTCACATTCGTCTCAAGTGCACATGGGACATTTTTAAAGATAGACCAAAGGTTAGGACACAAACAAAGTCTCTACAAGTTCAAGAAGATTCAAATTATATCAAGCATCTTCTCAGATCACAATGGCATGAAACTAGAAATCAATTGCAACAGCACCACTTGAAAACATGGAGGCCAAATAGCACATTAAACAACAAATGTGTCACTGAGGAGAACAAGGAGGAAATTAAAAACGTCCTGGAATCCAATGAAAATGAACACACAACACAAAATCTTTGGGATACAGCAAAAGCAGTTCTGAGAACAAAGTTCATAGCACTAAAGGCCTACCTCAGGAAGCAAGAAAAATCTCTAATAGACTATTAACCTCACAACCTAAAGATCTAGAAAGCAATCAGAAAGAATACCCCAGAGCAAGTAGAAGAAAAAAAATAGTAAAGATCAGAGTAGAAATAAATGATATGGAGACCAAAAATATATAATAATTAAAAAATTAATGAAACAAAGAGCTGGTTCTTTGAAAGCATAAACAAGATTGGTGGACCCTGAGCTAGACTCACCAAGAAACAAGGAGAGAGAACCCAAATACACAAAACCAGAAGTGAAAAAGGAGAAATAAAAGGTGACACCACAGAAGTACAAAGGATTGTTAATATTATGAACAATTATATGGCAACAAATTAAGCAATTTAAGCAAAAGGGACAAATTTCTAGAAACACATAGTCTCCAAAACTGAACCAGGAAGAGATAGAAAACTTGAACAAACCAATAACAACAAAAGAAATTGAAAATGTAATTAAGACTCTCCCAGTAAACAAAACCCAGGCCTGGACGGCTTCACAAGGGAATTATACCAAAGATTCAAAGAAGAACTAATACCCATTCTCCTCAAACTATTTCAAAAAATTCAAAACGGGAATCTTCTAAACTTGTTTTATGAGGTCAGCATAACTCTAATTTCAAAATCAGAAAAAGACACTACAAAGAAAGAAAACTACAGACCAAAACTATAGATGAACATAGATGCCAAAATCTTGAACAAAATACTTGCAAATTGAATCCAGCAATACATCAAAAAAATTATTCATCATGACAAAATGGGATTCATCTCAGGAATGCAAGGTGGTACAATATTCACAAATCAATAAATGTGATCATCACATAAACAAAAAAAAAAGATAAAATTATATGATCTTATTAATAGATTCTGAAAAAACATTCCACAAAATTCAGCACCCATTTCTGATAAAAATGCTCAGCAATCTGGGAACTGAAGGGTCATATCTCAACTTAATAAAGGCCATATATGGAAGGTTTAGTAGGGGAGATGGAGATACATCTGTAACAAAAATTCATTAATTAATTAAATAATAATATATATGGAAATAAAACACACAATATATACTATGTCCAAGATAACACAGCAGTGAGCTATTTTATAAAAAGTCAAATATTTGATAATACCTGAGTCTTCTACAGGAATTCTCATCCCAAGAACATGAAAGGCCACAATCAGGGTACCCACAGTCTGTGGGTGGAGTGCCATCATGCTTCTTGTGTTGGGATCTTGGATCATCTCTGCTTTAGAACCTTAAGTAAATGAGCCACAAATATTTTAAAATGTACCTTATAAAATCCACAGTATCTTCAAACTAAAAAAACACAATGACAAACATTAAATGGACAGAAGGTTTTAACAGACATTTCTCCAAATATGATAAACACAGAGCCAGCGAAGCAAGCTCATGAAAAGACGATGACTATAACTGATCATAAGAACAATGTAAATGAAAACTAAAGTGACATACAAGTTTACTCCTAATTAGGCTTTAATGTTTTAATAAAAATACCATGGGTTGTGGAGGAAGAGGAATAGCTGGGATCCTGTACATGGATAGCAGACATGTAAAATGGTACAGCTGATGTGCATAACATTGGCGATTCCTTATGACATTAAACTCTGAATTAAAATAAGATTCAGAAAACCCACTCTTATTACATACCCAAACAACTGGAACCAGAAAGAAAATACCAGTAGGTGGTGGCTCACAATAGTCCTAGGGTGAAACAGCCCAAACACAAGAACTAGGAGACAAAATGTGGTAGCTGCAACTACAATGATATATTCAGTTAGCCGTAAAAGATGAAATTCACTGTTCCATGCTACATGGATGATTCTTGAAAGTATTCAATGTAACAGAAACAAGGCACATGCTATTTGTCAGGTTTGGTTTCACTCCATGAGTATGATATATGAAGAACAGGAACATCAGTACACACAGAATGAAGGTTGAAGTTTTGTCGGTGGTCAGAAGAGGTATGGTAGTGACTCCTAAAGATGCAGAGTGTTATAATTAGATGTACAAAGAATGTTTCCATACTTCCTAGATGTGGTGGTAGCATAAGGCACAGAATATACCCTATGTTATGTAATTGTTCAATTGTAATACATATTTTTAATATTTACTTTTATGATAGATGAATATCATCTCAACCACAATTAATATCAATTACAATGAACTGATCTCATACTTCCTTTTTCTTTACCTGTAAGAAGTAGCCTGACCATCATCTCTTCATGACACATGTAATTTCTCCTGAAAGACAAAGGCTGTCGGTTTGAGCTCTCTACCACATGTTTCTGGTCTTTAGTATAAAACTACTTAGGTGACTATATTAAACTTGAGACCAGTGTTACAGGAAAAAACATAAATCCCAAACTACAACTTCTTTTTTATTTTAAAACAAGTGTTAAATACTTTAGGACTCCATTTGTGCACGGCCCTTAAAATCATCCTGTTGAATACTATGTCTTCTAACATCATCTCTTTCCTTATATATTTTTATTTTTTAATTAATTAATCTATTTATTAATTATTGTTACAGATGTTTATCCTTTTCCCCCTACTAAATCCCTTGCATATAAATTCTGTGGTTTATCTCTTTCTCCCCCACAACCCCTCTTCTGAGAATTGTGCTCTGTACTTTACTTCCATGTTTCTGGGACCAACCTATTCCCCAAACTGTTATGTTCATTATATTCCACAAATAAGTGAGATCATGTGGTATTTGTCTTTTTCTGCATGGCTTGTTTCCCTTAGGATAATACTTTCCAGGTCCCTCTATGTCTTCTCAATGTATGAGAGATCTTTCTTTCTTATGGCTTCATAGCAGTACTTCATTGTGTATATGTACTACTGCTTTTTTATTCATTCACCTACTGATGGACACTTGGGCTGTTTCCAGATCTTAGCTATTGTAAATAGTGTTGCTACAAAGATGGGGGTACATATATTCTTTCTGATTGGTGATTCAGGCTTCTCAGGGTATATTCCTAGAAGTGGGACCGCTGGGTCAAATGGAAGTTCAATTTTTAATTTTTTGAGGTAACACCATACTGTTTTCCATAGTGGCTGAACCAGTTTGCATTCCCACCAGCAGTGTACTAGAGTTCTTCACACCCTTACCAACACTTGTTGTTTGATGATTTGTTGATGGTGGCCATTCAGACAAGTGTGTGGTGATACCTCATTGTGACTTTAATTTGCATCTCTCTGATTAGTGATGTTGAGCATTTCTTCACATGTCTCTCAGCCATTTGGATGTCCTGTTTGGGAGGTGTCTATTTAGTCCCTTTGCCGATTTTTTAATTGGGTTATTTGTCTTTCTTTTTTTTTTTTAACCTGTTTGAGAACTCTGTATATATTAAAAATAACACTTTATTTGATATATCTTTGGTAATGATGCTCTTCCATACAGTGGGTTGCCTTTCCATTTTGATGACTGTATCTTTTGCTGTGCAGAAGCTTTTGATTTTGATGTAGTTCTCTGTGTTCATATTCTCCTTTATTTCTGTTCACATATGTGACATATAAGTGAAAGTTCTGTTGCATATGATGTCTGAAATAAAGGCCACATATGAAAGACCTACAGCCAACATCATAATCAATGGGCAGAAATTAAAAGCATTTCCTTTAAGAACAGAACCAAGACAAGGATGCCTACTTTTGCCACTCTTATTTAAAATAGTACTGAAAGTCTTAGCCACAGCAATAAGGAAGAAAAAGTAAAAGGAATCCAAATGGGAGAAAGTGAAATTGTCATTATTCACAGACCACATGATACTATACATAGAAAATCACAATGACTTCATCAAAAATCTACTACACTTAATTAATTTGGCGAAGTAGCAGGATACAAAATTAACATCAGGAAATTGATGGCATTCATATACACCAATGATGAACTCAGAGAAAGAGAAACTAAAAAATCAATCCCATTTACCATTGCGGCAATAATAATAATAATAAACCTGGGAATAAACTTAACCAGAGAAATAAAAGATCTATTCGCATAAAACCATAGGTCATTGAGAAAAGAAATATAGGAAGATATAAAAAAAAGTGGAAGCACATACCTTATTCATGGACTGGAAGAAGTAACATCATTAAAATGTCCATTGTATTCAAAGCAATCTATAGATTCAATGCATTCCCCATCAAAATACCAAAGACATACTTCACAGAACTAGAACAAATACTTCAAAAGTTCATATAAAACCAAAACAGACCTTGAATAGCCACAGCAATCTTGAAAATGAAGTACAAAGTAGGAGGGATCACATTACCAGATTTCAGGTTATAGTACAAAGCCACTGTAATCAAAACAGCCTGGTTCTGGCACAGGAATAGGCAGATAGATCAATGGAACAGAACAGAATACCCAGAAATGGACCCAAGGCAATATGCTCAATTAATATTTGACAAGTTAGCAAGAGCATTCAGTGGAGTAAAGGCACCACTTTAATAAATGATGTTTGGAAAATAGAAAGCTACATGAAAAAGAAAATGAAAGTAGACCCTCAACTTACACTCTTCACATAAATAAACTGAAAATGGACAAAATACTTTAATGTAATTCATAAAAATTCTAGAAGAAACTGTAGGCAACAAAATTTTAGACATCGTGCACATCAGAATATTCACTGATATATTACCTAAGGCAACAGAATGAAAGGGGAAAATGAACACATGGGACTACATCCAACGCTAAAGCTTCTGCACAGCAAAAGATGCAATCATCAAAATGGAAGAGAAACACTCTGTATGGGAGAACATTATTTCCAATGATATATCAGATAAGGGGTTAATTTCCAATATATAGAGAGTCCTCATACAACTCATCTAAAGGAAAACAAAAAACACAATTAAAACATGGGCTAAGTAACTAAACAGACACCTCCCTAAACAGGACATACAAATGGCTAACAAACATGACTAAATGCTCAACATCACTAATCATCAGATAGATGCAAATTAAAACAACAGTGAGGTGTCACCTCACTCCTGTCAACATGGATCTCATCAACAAACCATCAAACAACAGGGCGAGGATATGGTGAAAGGTACATTGCTGGTGGGAATGCAGTCTGGGTCAGCCACTATGGGAAACACTATGGTGTTACCTCAGAAAGTTAAAAATTGAACTGTCATTTGACCTAGTGATCCCAATTCTAGGAACATACTCTAAAAAGCCTGAAACACCAATCAGAAAGAATATATGTACCCCCAAGTTCACAGCAGCACCATTTACAATTGTTAAGATCTAGAAAAAGCCCCAAATGTCTATCAGTAGACAAATGGATAAAATAGCTGTGGTACATATACACAATGGAGTACTATGCAGCTGTAAGAAAGAAAGATCACTTATCCTTTGAGAGACATGGAGGGACCGGAAAAAGCATCATCTTAAGCAAAACAAGCCAAACAAAGAAAGACAAATATCACATCATCTCACTTATTTGTGGAATATAATGAATACAACAGTGTGAGGAATGAAGTAGTCCCAGAAATGTGGAAGCGAGGTACAGACAGACAATCCCCAAAAGAGGGGTTGGGGGGAGAGATAAACCACAGAACTTATATTCAAGTATGCATGAACAATGAACATGAACAGCACAGCCGTGGATGGGGTGGGGAAGGATAGGGAGGTGGGAGTCAGTGAGGAAAAAAGGAGAAACATCTGTAACAAAATATATAAATTAATTAAAAATTAATTACTTAATGTTGTACTCACCACCAGTACTAACAACTGGTTATCACAAGGGCACACTGGACACACACGCACTTTGCAGTCATGTTCTCCATGCCTAGCTCTAACAGGTGCTTGGAGAAAACAACTTCCCAGTTTGGTACCGTCACTCTGGCTGGCCTCAGACACTGAGCCTCAAGCTTTAAGAACAAATCACGGTCCACCACAATTGAAACAGACATTCCCTTGACTGGTGCCACATTATAGTGTCTCCTGGCCTCACTTGAGCCTTGTCTGGGCCAGAATAAAGTAAGGGGAAACCTTGAAGGCCCCCAAATTGTCTGTCCTATCAACAAACTTTGACTGATCAACTATTATGCTTAGTCAATGCTTAGTCATTGTCTGGTCACTGAGGACAAAACACAGGAAATATCAAGGTTTCTGACTGTTAAGAGGGAGATAACAGATCAAGAGTAGAGTGAAGACAAGTCAGACATAGCTTTGTTGTCTTAGTAAAAAGAAGTGTTAAGAGAAAAGAGGAAGAAGTAGCCAATGGAATAGGGTGTAGGGACAACCTGGCTTGTTTGGGTAGAGTGAGAAGGAGCCACAGAGACATCTCGGTAAGAAAGTATTGTTAGGGAGCTGCTGTGCAATGGTCCTGTGGTAGGGCAGATGGACAGTTCAACATAGCACTTTCCAATAGAACAGTTAAGTACAATAGACCAAAGTTTATGGTTCCATTGACATGAATGTCACCAAAATGTAAGTCCACATAACATTAATGATGTCCAAAGCCTTAGGAGATGGATACACAGGGACTGATTATTCATAGGTACAGGTGTTGTTTTAGAGATGATGGCGATATTCAGACAGGAAATGCCAGAGACGGTTACAAAACTCAGAATATACTGAAGCCACTGAAAGTGTACTTGGAATGAATGAACTTCATGCTATATAAATAATAGATCCATAAAGCTGTTTCAAAGTACATATGGCACATTGTCAGGGATTGAGCGGTGACGTGCAGGAGAAAGATTAGTCATAAATGGACAGTGACTTCCAGTCAAGAGGTGGTCATCAAAGGGGTGAAATAGGAACACTGAAATGAGCGGAAATTTGGGTCTTGGTTCGGGTTCACCATCACACTTGCCTTTCCCACATATTCCATATAGAGTGCTTTCTATGCCCGGGGAAAGGTGGTAAGTGTGGGAGCTGAGGAAGTCTTTTGTTTAAGAGTGGTTCAAGACAGCAATATCGGTCCCTAACTGGAAGTGTTGCAAGACTTGATGAGATGAGAAGAGACAAACTGACAAGTGGACAGGATTGAAGTTTTTAAAGTGGTAATAGTCCTGGCCAGTTTGGCTCAGCAGTTAGAGTGTCAACCCACAGACACAGGAGTCATGAGTTGAAATTTGGTCAAGGGCATGTACCTCACTTGCCATTTGTCCATCTCATGTTGGGGTTGTGCGGGTGGCAACCAGTCGATATGTCACATTTACATCGATGTTTCTGTTTATCTCTCTCTGACTCTGTCTGTCTCTTTCTACCACCCTCTGAATCTTAGATAAAGAGAAAAAGATCCTCCAGTGAGGATGAAATATATACATTAAATGGAATATACACAGTATGAATTGCATCATATCTGATCTAAAGGGACAAATGGTTTCTAGGCACAGGCCCCATGGGTTGTCACATAGATCACCACATTCCGATGCTCAGAGTCCAACAGATACTTGCTGGTTTCTGACTTGGAAACCACCTCTGGGACCTGAGAGGTTGGAAAGGTAGTAGGGAGAGGCCAGAATCCCTGGGCAGTGGGTGCTTAGGTGGTTGAAAAAGTAATGGATGAGCCTAGAGTTGAAGACAGAAGGTGGTGCTGGGGTTACTGCCTTGAGATTAATGTAGAGGACATCTTTCCCCATTATTGTCTCACCTTAAAAATTCCAAGAACCCACATGTAGTCTCACCATGGCCACATGCACCCTCAGACTGAGGGACAGCATTTCACAAGTAAGTGCCCTCACAATCACTGCTGCCTGGGGAAGAGAGAAATGGTGCAGCAGGACTGGAGCCCAGTCACCAGCTGGTCCTTTTCTCACATATCACGCAGGTATAGGTAGAGAATCAGAAATCTTTATGTTGAGTTAAGAACAATCATACCGCTGAATATTGCATAGGAGCGAAAGCGGGCATGTAAGGTCTTATAGAGTTAAACCTTGTTATTCTGCAAATAGATAACTTGGAGCCTAGATGTCTTGCAAACAAGCTCTGGAATGTTCACATAACCTTGGAGAGCACATAGCTTGCAAACAAGTATGTTACAACATATGCCTGCAAAGGGGATATGGTTAATTCCCAAGGAACTCATTGACCTTACAGATTAAGGAATAGTTTGATTATAACAAGAGTGAAATCAGTGAATTCTTGGGACCTAGCCTAATGTAGATAGAAAATATAAAAATAAAATGATGCAGTACTCGGTCTTTTGTGTTTGTCTGTTTATTTGTTCATTCCCTTTCTCCCCCTCCCGACACATGGGAGGCAACACGGGAAGGTAGAAGAGGGATGCCAGAAGACTGATACGGGACACATAGATGAGAGGTGATAAATGACACATAGATGACATGGCACAAGTGACTGACAGAAGACAGACAGATGAGAGGGGACAGACGACTGATGGATGACACACAGATGGAGGGGACAGGTAGAGATGACAGATGGCTGACAGACGAGAGATCCAGGAGCGGTGACACACAGATGAGAGCGGACAGATGTCAGCGGACCGATGGACGAGAAACGACAGAGGACTGGGCATGAACCGCAGATAGTCGGGAGGTGGCAGAGGAGTGTCGGGTGGCACATAGCACAGCAACACATTCGGCGTCGATTTCTTTTCTTTTTTTTATCCTCATTCGAGGACATTTTTCCATTTTTTGTACAGACAGAGTGGGAGAGAGAGAGAGGAAGAGAGAGAGAGAGAGAGAAACATTGATGTCGTGTCCGAGGGGAAGTCGTGTCCGAGAGGAAGTCCTGTCTGAGTGGATGTCGTGTCCGGGGGGAAGTCGTGTCTGAAAGGATGTGATGTCTGAGGGGAAGTCGTGTCCGAGGGGAAGTCGTGTCCGAGGGGAAGTCGTGTCTGAGGGGAAGTCGTGTCCGAGGGGAAATCGTGTCCGAGGGGAAGTCGTGTCTGAGGGGAAGTCGTGTCCGAGGGGAAGTCGTGTCCGGGGGGAAGTCGTGTCCGAGGGGAAGTCGTGTCCGGGGGGAAGTCGTGTCTGGGGGGAAGTCGTGTGTGAGGGGAAGTCGTGTCTGAGGGGAAGTCGTGTGTGAGGGGAAGTCGTGTCCGGGGGGAAGTCGTGTCTGAGGAGAAGTCGTGTCTGAGGGGAAGTCGTGTCCGGGGGGAAGTCGTGTCTGAGGGGAAGTCGTGTTGAGGAGAAGTCGTGTCTGAGGGGAAGTCGTGTCTGAGGGGAAGTCGTGTCTGAGGGGAAGTCGTGTCCGGGGGGAAGTCGTGTCCGAGGGGAAGTCGTGTCCGAGGGGAAGTCGTGTCTGAGGGGAAGTCGTGTCTGAGGGGAAGTCGTGTCTGAGGGGAAGTCGTGTCTGAGGGGAAGTCGTGTCCGAGGAGAAGTTGTGCACAGCCCTGCCGGCCCTGTCCACAGGGAGAGATGGTGGTTCACCTGGAGGTCCTGGCAGGCTTCCCAGGTCGTGGGATCAGCAGGGTCGCGCTGTGTGTGAGGTGGCACTTGCTGTGACAATCGGCCAGTTTGGGTTCTTTCCAGGACACGTGCTGTGTCTTTCGGACAAGTTGCCCTGGCAGGCCGGAAAGGAGAGCGGGTGCAGCTCTGAGGGGCCCCAGCCATGGGGGGCGGCAGGGTGGGGCCACCTGCCTAGAGTGCTGGGTAGGAGTGCTGGGCAGGGAGCCCAGGGGCAGCCACACCCCTGCTTGGAGAAGTCCTGGGCCTGCTGAGGCTGCGTGGGTGTGTCTTGTCACGCAGGGGCGTACTGGGTTCATTTCCCACTGCCGGCCCCTGCGGGGCAACCCTGGACCTGGGCTAGCTGTTCATTGTCTTTCTGGGAGCCCAAGGGTGCAGAGTTGGAGGTGTGCACGAAAGGGGCACATACTGAACCTGACAGGTTTCCTTTTCTGTCACGTCTAGGGTGCATTCTTAAATGACACTTCTTTCCCTACTGCAGCTAGAAACAGACATGTCCGGAGGCCCTGCTTGTGTTCCTGTGGAGAGCCCTGCATTTGCTCTGGGAGCTGCCCGGGATAAGAACGGAGAAGGAAGCCTTTTCACACAGACGTAGCAGTGTGCTTCTGTAACCGTGTTTCTGGGAACGTGTTGATTCCCTCGTTGTAAAGGGAGTCAGTGCCCCGAATATGCAGCTTCTTGTCAGTTCAGGCCTGGAGAGTGGGGAAGGGGAGATTGACAGGAACGTGAGCATGGACACATCACCGCGGAGAACTTACTTACCCTGGCCTCTGAGTTCCAGTGTCAAGGCTGTCAGCGCCTTAACATGGACAGCGCATCGCCACAAAGGTTGTGTTGTAACCCATGAGATCGACCACACTCAGACCCAATTTTTCAGTTTTGGGGGATGTTTTATTACCTGTGCAGGGACTGCAGCCAACCTACACAGAGGAGAACTGCAGCCCAGAGCTCAGGGGGAGGGTTGCTTATATAGAGCAGGGGTCATTCAAGAGTTTAGCAGAGCAAGCAAGCTGTGTGTACAAAAGCGGAGGCAGTTAGCAATAAGCAAAAGGGAATGGAGGTGGGAGGGAGCTGAAGCAAAATGGAACTGGGTAAACTGGGTCAGCATACATCTATCCTGCTATTCATTCCATTATCCAAGTTTTAAAAACTAACAAATTCGAGACAGATATCAGCGGTCAGTCATGTGCAATACACGCATGTTGAACAGTTACAGTTTTGTGGGGTAAAGGGAGCTTCAGTTTCTCCCTATCAGTTTCTTTACAGAGCATGAAGGACACTCTGGCCTTGGGGCCATTTCTGTCCTCCCTTTTCCTGAAGGATGTTGCTTTTCAAATTCCCAGTGAAGGTCAAACTCTAGTTAATTTTTATGGGGCTAAAGCCCTCTATAACATTCCCCATTGTTCATCTTGCTGTCTCTGAGGTTGTTAATTAGAGCAGCTTAAAGACAAGTTGGATTCTAAGGACAGTGAGCTACAACAGTTGTGTCCGCAGCATTGAGGCCAGTGATTCTGGGGGATAAGAAAAGCCACAAAGACACGTGGAGAAAGTGGACTTCCCATTCCTTGGGAGCAGAGGGTTGAAAAAGTTCCTATTTGAGTAGGCCCTTGACATGAAGTAGGTGTGCAGATCTGGAAGAAAGGAAATGACCTGAGCCCATAGATGGTAGGTGTCATAAGGAGGTGACCTTCCTGCCCAAAGTTTTCTCTGCTGTCCTAGTAAAGGGTTTATTCTCTAACCACAATGCATTGTCTAAAATGCTTATATCACGATGAACTTTACAACAGTGCTCCATCGTGTATTCTGATTCAGTCTTGGAAGGGTCCTGTTTAAACATAGAAGATGGGAATCCTGACAACTCTGAAAATACACACCTGCAGTTGTGCTGTGAAATTGTATATCAATTATTTTACCTGCACAAACAGGAAATTATAAAGACTAATTATAGGATAGCTGATCCATTTCAATGAATGAAGACATGAAGGATTTATTCCACAAATAATGCACATTTTGATATACTCTGGCATTGAAAAAAAAAGTTGCCAATACAAAATGAGCTAAAATGCACATTTTAGAAAGTAATGCCTGCATTTCTTTCATGGTATGTTAGGCTTATTATTCTTTATTACTTAGAGGGCATTTTGAGGACTTTTAGAGTAATTGGCAATATATGTTTCTGTTCTGCATGACTTAATGGAAGACATTTAATAATTAAATGTTTCTTAACTGTGGCATGAAGAAGAACTCCATGCTTTTTGAAGAAAATGTTGGATTTGGGAAGATAATTTGATGTTGACCTTGATTTTTTGCAGTAATATGTAGCTTTGTAAAATTTATGCATTTGTTTGAGTTAAGTGACATGCACTGTTGTTCATATTATGTGTAATTATTTTAGTGTCTCAATGGAAAAACAAGTAGAGTACAGCAATCCCACCAACCATCTTTACAATGTGCTGGTAGATGGAGGTCACCACGTCCTTCAAGGCACAGAGGTCGTGCAAGAAACCTGAGATGTGGAAGAGGAGGAAGTAGAGGAGCAGGAATTGGAAGTAGAGGAGCAAGAGTGCTTTGCTCAGGTGGAGAACACTTAAGTAATCTTTTAAATATAGGGAAGGAAGGAGACTTGGCTTTGGGTGGTGAACACACCACCCAGTATGCAGATGATATATGACAGAATGGTACCCCTGAATTCTATGTAACTATATTAAGCAGTGTCATCCAATAAATTCAATGAAACACAAAATGTGGATATAGAGTTTGTAAGTACCTACAACAGTGTAAATTAATACAATATAAAAATGAAAAAGTAAGGATGAAACGATAGAAGTGCAAACCAGTATTATGAATGTATAGAAATATTTCAAATGTCATTTAAAATTTGAATAAGCAAAATAAACTATATAATTGGTTAGATTAGGAGTTTATTCTAACACTCGTATTACAAAGGGGAAAGAAGTTAAAGTTTTGAAGTTTTCTTTTTCTCTGTAATATTGGTCTCATGTATGATATAGTTACCTAAGCCTTTTGAAACTAAAGGACCAGAAACATGTGGGAGAGGAAATTACGCAGGAGCTCCACACCAAGAGCCTATCTCTTCCAGGAGAAATTACCATGTGTCATGAAGAGATGATAGTTGGGCTACGTCCTACAGGTAAAGAAAAACAAGATATCAGAAGAGTTCATTATAATTGATAGTATTTGTGGTTGAAGTGAAATTCATCTCTTATAAAAGTAAATATAAAAATATGTAATACAAGTGAACAATAACATAACATAGAATATATTCGGTACAGCATGCCACCTCCACATCTAGGAAGTATGAAAACATTTTTAGTGCCCCTAAACACAACAGTCTAATCCTTAAGGAGTCACTACCATTTCTCCCCTGACCCACTGACCAAACATCAACCTGTATTCTGAGTGTATTGATGTTACTGTTCTCCATAAATCATACTCATGAAGTGGAACCACACGTGATTATAGCATGTAGATTGTGTCTGTTAGCATGACTTTTTAAGAAACAACCATGTAGCATGGAAGAGTGAATCTCACCTTTTGTGGCTGAATGAATATACCATTGTAGCTGCAGTTACCACACTTTGCTTTCCAGTTCATCTGTCTGGGCTCTTTCCCTCTAGTACTGTGGTGAGCCTCCACATACACACATTTTTGTTCCTCATTTCAAATATTTGCGGTGTATAATTTAGAGTGCAATTTCTGAAGCATATTTAAATTCAGAGGTAATGTTTTCTAAGGAATCTCCAATTATATGCACAGCAGGTGTACCATTTTACATTTCGGTTATTCATGAATAGGATCCCGGTTTTCCACATCTTCAGCAAAACATAACATTTTTATTTTTTCTAACATTGGATCCTAATTAGGAGAAAAGTTGTATGTCACCTTAGTTTTGATTTACTTTTTCTGAGGAGCAGTTATGTGGAACATCTCTTCATGAGCTTGTTGGCTGTGTATGTTCTTCTTTGGAGACATTTCTATTAAAACCTTTGTCCATTTAACATTTTTGTCATTCTATTCCCGAAGTGTGCATATATTTTGGTAAACAGAAGGCAGATTTTAAAATGTTTTAGGTTCACTGGACAAAAAAATGATGGCAGAGTTAATGGAGCTACACAGACCATGTCCCAGGACCAAACTGGATTTACAATAAAAATAAAAACAAATCATCAGGAAGCGGCAACCAAAAGATACCATGGAGGACCAAATAAGCAGGGACAATAACTCAATCCTGATAGGCTTGTGAGAACGCGAGAGGGGGCCAGAAGCCATGGTCTGTATTGGCCTGGGCTGGAACCAGCAGACTCGGCTGGGGCCAGGGGACTCTGCTGGAAGCTGCTGCCAACTTGGCAGTGTCCTGCTACCATGGATTAGTCTATGGCTTCTGCTGAGTGTGATGCCCTCGACTGGTGCCACAGCCATGGCCACCCTTCGCTGAAAGCAGAACCCTTAGGTTAAAAGTCCCAGGTGGGTCCACCATGCAGTCTAGACAGAAGCTAAATTGGCAGCAGCCCTAAACTTGGGCTCCAGCAAAGGGAAGACAGACTGGACTGGAACTATGTGGGGACACTCAGGATTTGGAGGGTGCTCAGAGCTTTGCTGAGTGCAGCCATGCAAGACTGTAGTCATCTTACTCTGTCCCAGGGTTCTGGGGAGAGGCAGAAGCCCCTCTCTCAGAGATTCAACCCCACCTGATGGCCATTGATATTAACAACCAGCATCTGCCCCACCCTCAGGAAATCCTCTTACACTGAGCACATGATAGAGTTTCTCAGACAACTCAGAAAACAAGGTTCTTCAGGTGACCTCTACTAATAGCCTACAGGCAAAAAAAAAGCTAGAAGATAACTAGCATTTTTGGACTAGCAGTACTAACCAAAAAAGCTAAGACTTGACAGTGGTGTTTAAAGTGGGTCCTCCCTGGCTCATTCAAACCCAGGAGAGGGAGCCACAATCAGCAGAACACCAACATCCACAGGGAAAATTTGGCAGATTTCAAAGCCCACTGTGATAGCCAAAATGGTGAAAAACAGAAACAAAAACCAAATGAAAGAAACAGAGGCCTTACCGAAGATAAGGTAAATGAAGTGCAGTTAAGCAAGTTAACAGAACTAGATTTCAGAGCCATGATGTTGAGGAGCTCAACAGCATGTGTAAGGACATGAGCACCATGAGTAAAGACATAGAAATGTTGAAAATCAACCAGTTGGAAATCAAAAACCACCAAGAAGAAATAAAGAATGACATATCAGGAATGAAAAACACATTGGAAGGTCTACAAAGCAGAGTAGGGGAAGCTGAGGACCGGATCAGTGAATTAGAAGACAGAGTAGAAGATATCGACCAATCAGAAAACAAAAAGGAAAAAACGATTAAAAAACAGGAAGACAGCTTAGGAGACTATGGGACAAGAGAAAACGTAATAATATTTGCATCATAGGAGTCCCTGAAGAAGAAGAAAATGAGCAAGGGTTAAAGAATATATTCAAAGAAATGTGACAAAAAAACTTCCCTAAATTGGTGAAGGAAGAAGGCATTCAAGTTCAAGAAGCACAGAGAGCCCCAAGTAAGAAGAACCCAAACAGGCCCACACCAAGACACATACTAATCAAACTGCCCAAAATTAAAGACAAAGAGAAAATCCTAAAAGCAGCAAGAGATAAGCAACAGGTTACCTACAAAGGAAACCCCATAAAGCTCTCAGCTGACTTCTCACAAGAAACACTACAGGCCAGAAGGGGATGGCATGAAGTAATCAAGGTCATGAAAAACAAGGATCTGAATCCAAGACAACTCTACCCAGCAAAGCTATCATTCAAAATAGAAGGTCACATGAAGAGCTTCCCAGACCAAAAAAGGCTAAGGGAATACATTATCACCATACCAGCACTGCAAGAAATGTTAAAAGGACTGCTGTAATTAGGAGGACAAATGGGAAGAAAAATAGAACCACACTAAACAAAAATGTCAATAAATAAGTACATATCAATAGTCACCTTCAATGTAAATGGATTGAATGCTCCCATAAAAAGACACAGAGTAGCTGATTGGATAAGAAAGCATGGCTCATCTATATGTTGTTTACCAGAGACCCAACTCACAACAAAAGACTCACATAGATTGAAAAAAATCTTCCAAGCAAACAGAAAGGCAAAAAAAGCTGGGGTAACAATACTCATATCTGATAATATAGATTTCAAAATAAAGGCCATAACTAGAGACAAAGAAGACCTCTACATAATATTGAAAGGAACTATCCAACAGGAAGATATAACATTGATAAACATATATGCACCTAATATAGAAGCACCAAAATATATTAAACATCTTCTGGAGGACTTCAAAAGAGAAATCGATAGCAATACAATCATAGCAGCGGACTTCAACACGCTGCTGACATGACTGGATAGATTCTCTAGACAAAAAATTATCAAGAAAACAGAGACTCTAAATGAAGCACTAGACCAAATGGATTTAATAGATATCTACAGAGAATTACACCCTAGAACTACAGAATTCACATTCTTTTCAAGTGAACATGGGACATTCTTAAAGATAGACCACCTATTAGGGTGCAAACTAAGTCTCTACAAGTACAAGAATACTGAAATCATTTCAAGTATCTTTTCAGATCACAATGGCATGGAACTAGAAATCCATTGCAAAAAGAACATACAAAGACATTTGAACACATGGAAGCTAAATAGCATGTTCTTAAACAATGAATGGGTCACTGAGGAGATCCAGAAAGAAATCAAAAACTTTCTGGAAACCAATGAAAAAGAAGACACAACAACACAAAATCTATGGGATGCAGCAAAAGCAGTTCTGAGAGGGAAGTTCATAGCACTAGAGGCCTACCTCAAAAAAACAAGAAAAATCTCTAGTAGATTATCTAACCTCACAATTTAAGAACTAGAGAGCAAACAAAAAGAAATCCCCAGAGCAAGTAGAAGGAAGGAAATAGTAAAGATCAGAGCAGAAATACATGACATAGGGACCAAAAAAAAAAAAAAAAAAATTCAAAGGATCAATAAAACAAAGAGCTGGTTTTTTAAAAATATAAACAAGAATAATGGACCCTTAGGTAGACTCACCAAGAAACAAAGAGAGAGAACCCAAATACACAAAATCAGAAACAAAAGATTGTTAACAACTACCATGAACAATTATATGGCAACAAATTCGACAATCTAAGCAAAATGGACAAATTTCTGGAAACACAAATTCAAGAAGAAGAAAGACTTCCAAACTCGTTTTATGAAGCCAGCATAATTTTAATTCCAAAACCAGAGAAAGACACAACAAGAAAGAAAACTACAGGCCAATATCCCTGATAAACATAGATGCCAAATCCTGAACAAAATACTAGCAAATCAGATCCAGCAATACACCAAAAAAATTATCCACCATGACGAAGTGGGATTCATCCCAGGGATGCAAGGCTGGTACAATATTTGCAAATCAATAAACGTGATACACCACATAAATAAAATAAAGAATAAAAACCACATGATCATATCAATTGATGCCGAAAAAGTCTTTGACAAAATCCAGCATCTATTTCTGATAAAAGCGCTCAACAGTGTGGAAATAGAGGGATTATATCTAGACATAATAAAGGCCATATATGAATGACCTACAGCCAACATCATACTCAATGGGCAAAAACTATAAACATTTCCCTTAAGAACAGGAAAAGGCAAGGATGCCAACTTTCACCACTCTTACTTAACATAGTACTGGAAGTCTTTGCTACAGCAGTCAGACAGGAAGAACAAATAAAAGAATCCAAATTGGAAATGAGGAAGTGAAACTGTCATTATTTGCAGATGACATGTTACTATATGTACAAAACCCCAAAGACTCCATCAAAAATTTACTAGACTTAATAAATGAATTTGGCAAAGTAACAGGATACAAAATTAACATCAAGAAAACAATGGCATTCTTATACACCAAGGATGAACAGAAAGATAAACTAAGAAAACAATCCAATTTACCATTGCTGCAAAAAAAATTAAGATACCTAGGAATATACTTAACCAAAGAAATAAAGGACTTATTCACAGAAAACTACAGGTCATTGAATGAAGAAATAGAGGAAGATATAAAAAAGTGGAAGCACATACCTTGTTCATGGATTGGAAGAATTAACATCATTAAAATGTCCATATTACCCAAAGAAATCTATAGATTCAATGCAATTCCCATCAAAATACCAACAGCGTACTTCACAGAATTAGAACAAGTACTTCAAAAGTTCATTTGGAACCAAAAAGACCTCAAATAGCCACAGCAATCTTGAAAAGGAAGGTCAAATTTGGAGGGATCACATTACCAGATTTCAGGTTATACTACAAAGCTATCATAATCAAAACAGCCTGGCAGTGGCACAAGAACTGGCATATAGACCAGTGGAACAGAACAGAGAACCCAGAAATGGACCCAAGGCAATATGCTCAATTAATATCTGTCAAAGGTGGCAAGAGCATACAGTGGAGTAAGAACAGCCTCTTTAATAAATGGTGCTGGAAAAATTGGACAGCTACATGCAGAAAAATGAAACAAGACCATCAACTTACACCCTACACAAGAATAAACTCAAAATGAATTAAAGACTTAAAAGTGATTCATGAATCCATAAAAATCCTAGAAGAAACTGTAGGCAACAAAATTTCAGACATCATACGCAGCCGAATTTTCACTGACACGTCACCTAAGGCAATAGAAACAAGGAGAAAATGAACACATGGGACTACATCAAACTCACAAGCTTCTGCACAGCAAAAGATACAATCATCAAAATGGAAGGGCTACCCACTGTATTGGAGAGCATAATTGCCAATGATATATCAGATAAGGGGTTAGTTTCCAATGCATATAGAGTTCTCATACAACTCCACAAAAGGAAGACAAAGAACCCATTTACAAAATGGGCAGAGGCAAACAGAGAAAGTGAAATATCATATGATCTCACTTATTTGTGGAATATAATGAACATAACAGCCTGAGGAATGGGGTAGCCCAGAGTCATAAGAGTGGGGTACAGACTGACAATCCCCAGAAGAGGCAGTGGTGGGGGAGAGATAAACCACAGAACTTATATGCATGTATCCATGAACAGTAGACATGGACAACGAACTGGGGAAAGGGAAGGGAGGGAGGGGAAGGGAGGAATCAGTGTGGGAAGAAGGAGAAACATCTGTAACAAAAATTAATTAATAAAAAATAAATAAGTAAAAAATAAATCACCACAGCACCTACAAAAAATAAATAAATAAACAAATGAAATATTTCAGGTTCATTTACCTTAGTTACTGAAGCAGAGATGATCCAAATCCCTAACAGAGGAACCATTTACCATTATGTCATATAGACTTTGTGTACTCTGATTATAGATTTTCCTGTTCCCAGGATGAGGTTTCCTGTAGAAGACATAGTTATGGTTAAATATTTGTCTATTTGTGAAATAACTCACTGCAGTGTTATCTTGGAGAGAGTCAATATATATGTATATATACACTTTTATTTTTTCTTTAGTGATCATGATGGTTGTGGTAGGAGTCATTGTAGAGATAGTTCTGAATATTAGAATGGAGGCTCTTACAGGCAGTCATATGAGAGATGTGGTAAGATGATGTTACAGGTTGAATATGTCACAGAATTAGATTGAAGAAGCCAGATGGCATCTTACCCTAGTTAGTTTTAATCAAAAAATGGGAATTATGCAGTGTGAATTTGGATTAGTGCAAATGACATTGAATTATTCTCTTATTACCTTCTTTAAAAGATTTGATTGCTTTGAGGGATAAAGTGGCAGTACCCTCTTCTTGCTTGTTAAAGAAATATCATTTAATAGGTTTTGTTTGTTGTTTTTGTTGCTCATGAACACTGGAGGGTATATTTTCCATTGGGCTATACAATGTGTGCAAGGGATCTTCATAGTTTTTTGAGGGTCTGGAGACAAAGAAAGAGAGATAACTGACGGTATTGTCTCATGCACGAGCCTGACTGGGACTTGGTATAAAACATTCTAACCAGGTACTAGAAAATGAACTTGTAACTTTGGTACTGTTACCAACACTGCCACTGAGCCAGAATGGGCGGAACTATTTTTACATTAAAAAAAAAATTTCTTCCCTAGGGTATTTTCACATTGAGTATGCAGATAGAGTGGGAGGAAGGGAGAGAGGGGGCGAAGAGAGAGAGAGAGAGAGAATGTGGAAAAAACTTCAATGTAAAAGAGATACATTGATTGGCCTGCTCCCCACCATCCCAACCGGGGCCTGAATTGAACAACTACTGAGGTATGCGTCTTTTACCAGAATCAAACCTGAGACTTTATGGTACCAGAAGAGACCCTCTAGCCTCTGAGCCAAACCAGCTATGTCTATTTTAACATTTTTCATTCAGACGGAACATTTGACAGTGTAAGCTTAGGGACCATATGAAAGTCAGGATTGCAAAGCATTTTAGGCAAATGTGCCTGAACATGTATTCAAAATCATTTATAGCTAAAACTATGACTCTTAAATGTCAGTTGATATAGATGGAAGATGCCTTCACTACCTCAGCACTATTGATATTTTCTCAGCATGGGCACATAGATGTCTATGTTTTGCAAAGATTTAATATTTTATTTGTTATGCTGTACTGATATAAAAAGTCTTTTAATGTGGTTCAAGATGGGCCATTTGCTCTTTGACTTTATAGGTAGCTCACATGAAGCATCATCAGCACGAGTGCCTCCGCTGACTGATGGTGGAAGCAGTCACTCTGATGACTGCTGTGACAGTGGACCAGGTGGATATGAAGAAGGGCATGGATTTTGCTGGAGCAGCCAAAGTGGAACCTGATTAAGTGATCGTGAGCTAGGTGCTGGAGGAGAGCAACAGTTTCAGCATCTTCAAGACAGGGTGTACCCTGCACCTGGTGAATCACTTAGTAGCTCATGTTATTGACCTTTTCCGGTAGGAGGGCAGGAGTGAAATCCATCAGGCAGCCTGCGTGGTAACAGATATTAAAAGCAGTAGTCTGTATAAAATTTTCATTGTAGAGAGAAAATGTAAATGCCATTTTTCTGTTACTTGAGAATGTCTGAAACAGGAAAGTTTTTTGTTGGGAAGGGGAAAGTAGGAATTATAAACCCATGAACAATTGGATAACACAATAACATTAAAGTGGTCAAATGTATTTTATAGACATTCATTTTAATTGAAAAATATGCATTTCAGTTGTTTAATAAGTATAATGTCATTATTTTTACTAGTATCAGATCTAAAACTTCCAGAAAATGCTGTTTCATGTTTGATTAAACTGCACAGATAATGATAAAAGCACTTTTTTGGACGGTATATCCCACTGTTGGCCAAAATTCTTGTATGCGCCTTTGAACATAAATGCAACAAGATGGAGCTATGTGCTACTTCTGCAGTGTTTCTTTCTTTCTTTTTTTTTTTCCAAACCTTTATTGTTGGATGTAAAATGTATTACAGATGTTCCACATTTTTCCACATTGACCCCCTCCTCCCCCCTCCCACGCCCCTACCATCTTTTCCCACACTATTGTCTGTGTCCATTGGTTATGCATATAAGTTCTTTGGTTTATTTCTTCCCACCTCCCCAACCCCTTTCCCTTTGAGGTTTGTCAGTCTAGCAATGAATTTGTGCTTCTTAATCCCTTCACCTTTTTCACCCATTCCCCCAACCCCACTCCCAACTGGCAACCAACAAAATGTTCTCTGTATCTATGAGAATGTTTCTGTTCTACCTGTTCATTTTGATTGTAGATTTCATTGTTGATAAATATGTATTCACTGCCATTTTGTTTTTTCATACATTTTATATTTTCTTCAAAAAGACCCTTCATCATCTCATATAATAATGGTTTGGTAGTGATGAACTCCTTTAACTTTTTCTTGTCTGGGAAAGTTTTTATATGTCCATCGATTCTAAATGACAGCTTTGCAGGATAGAGTAATTTTGGTTGTAGGTTCTTGCTTTTCATCACTGTGAATATTTCTTGCCACTCCCTTCTGGCCTGCAAAGTTTCTTTTGATAAATCAGCTGAGAGCCTAATGGGAACTCCCTCGTAGGTGACTAGCTGCCTTTCTCTTGCTGCTTTTAAGATTCTCTCTTTGTCTTGAACCTTTTGCATTTTGATGATGATGTGTCTTGGTGTGGGCCTCTTGGGGTTCATCTTGTTTGGGACTCTCTTTGATTCCTGGACTTGTATGTCTGTTCCCTTCACCAAGTTAGGAAAGTTTTCTGCCATTATTGTTTCAAACAGGTTTTCGATTTCTTGTTCTCGCTCTTCTCCTTCTGGCACCCCCAAGATGCGAATGTTGGCACACTTGAAGTTGTCCCAGAGGCTCCTTACACTATCCTCATTTCTTTGGATTCTTTTTTTATTTTGCTGTCTGATTGGTCATTTTTTGCTTCCTTATATTCCAAATTGATGGTTTGCTCCTTGAATTTACATACTCTATTATTGAGAGTGTGTAAATTATTCTTTATTTCAGTTAATGCCTCCTTCAATTCTAACTGTGTATCCATGATTTCTAACTGGTCCTTTTTTATGCTCTTGAGGCCCTCCCTAAGTTCACTGAGGTTCTCACTAAGTTCATTGAGCATCCTTATAAGCAGTATTTTGAACTCAGTATCTGTTAAGTTGCTTATCTCCATTTCACTCAGTTCTTTTATTGGTGTTTTGTTCTGTTCTTTCATTTGGGACCTGCTTCTTAGCCTCCTCATTTTGGCTGCCTCCCTGTGTTTGTTTCAGTGTATTACTTAATGAGAGGTATGGGGCTCGCTGAGACCAGATGCTGCTCGTTTGAAAGAATTTAAGAAAAACCTGAAGCAGGATCCAAGACAGGCCAATCCTATGTTTAAGCAAGTGGCAACAGCTTGGGTGGGCTTGAAAGTTGGGTGGAGTGGGGCCTCAGGGAGTCAACAGGTTGGGTCTACCAGTGTGAGCCAGGTTGCTGGAGTCCCAGATATGGCGACTGTCTGCCGCCCCCAGGAAGGGCTCACCAAAGAAACAAAGGCCGCTTACAGCACGTTTGTCCCCGAGAAAGCCCCCCTCCAACCCTCACTCCAGTGCCAAACAGCTCAGTTCATCCCTCTATGTCTCTGGCCCCCATGAAACTGCCTCCCCTCCAAGCTTAGAGGGAGAGAGTTCGATAAGTCCGTGTGCGGGCCCTTTAGGGAACTGCCTTGGTCTCTAGACACTTCAGCCTCCCTGAGCCTCAGTTCCCGCTGGTTTTTCCAGTCAGAAGTTATGGGGACTTCTCTTCCTGGCACTGGAACCCTGAGTGGGGCACCTAGTGTTGGACGGGGACCCCTCAGTCCTCAGGAAGGACTTTCCCAGCCGAGGGAGCCTCCTGATTTTTATCCCCCATGCTTGGGTGTTAGACCAGCCTGTCTCACCACCGGCGCAGCTGCCGCCTCCGCAACCGCTGCCGCCACGTGCCACCGCCATGCCACCGCTACCCCTCACGCCGCCACGCCACCCGTCCTACCAGTCTGGATGTAGCTGCTTTTTTTTTTTTTTCCCGAAGTTGTACGACTTCCATTCAGCTTGATTTCAGGCAGTTTTGAATGATGGTTGTTCTGTAGTTTAGTTGTAACTTTGATATGGTTGTGAGAGGATGTGATACTGTGTTTACCTACACCGCCATCTTGACCGGAAGTCACTTCTGCAGTATTTCAGTAGGGCTATCATATTCCATATTCCCTTTGAAAATTAAATGTAAAGAGATGTGGGAGGTCGCCCACTAGGCAGCAAAACCAAGTTTCTCTGCTTACTGTTACTTGCTTTAGTCTTTGTGTTTCAAAGAGGTGGTATAAGTTTTTTTAAAAACCTAGAAATCGAATGACATAAAAGTTTGAAGTAATGTCAACTAAGCATCCTGATGCTCATAGAAATTACATGAGCACATGTCTGAATTGGGAAGAATAGGACTGAAACAAAATCTCCCACATTTGGGAAACTGACTCACTTCACTGTCCTGAGTATGTATCTGGTGCATTGAAAGGAAGTAGACAACATGGAGAACATGTTTTATTTTAGAAATAGTCAGTGTTCCTTCTGGCAAATATCAAGATTTCATGAAAATTTAGGATTTTATCAGTGAAATTAGGACAAGTAGGGTTAGGAACACTTTTTAGAAGCACATGTCTTCTTGGAATGTTGAGTGTATAAAAAATGATTACTAAGTTTTCCAAATTGAGTTTACAAAACTAACACAAATTCTTTGGTTTCTTAGAAGAATATACATCATTTGTATTTTAAGTTTGTAATAGTTTTCTTAGAATAATTGTCCACTGGTTTTTCTAGGGAGAGTAGAAAAGAAGTGTAGAGTGAGTGAGAAAAATACAGAGAGTGAAACATCAATGAGAGAGACACCTCAATTGCTTGCCTCTGATGCAAGCCCTGACCTGGGTGGGGGATACAACCTGCAACACAGGAAATGAAACTGTGAGAACTTCCAGTGTGGGGGCAGACACTGTAAACATGGACCCACTCCTGCCAGGGCTCTTAAAGGTATTTATTTTATTCCCCACTGGAGAATATTTTTCTCTTTTTCATCTGATAGAGTGAGAGGATTGGAGAGGGAGGAAAAGAGAGAATGAGAGAAACATCAGTGTGAGAGACACATATAGACTGGGTGCCTCCCTCATGAACCTGGTCCAGCACAGAGACAAATGAGCACTGAGATATGGGCCCTTGAGCACACAGTTCCTTGGTCCCCAACCCAATGCTCTAAGTGCTAAGACAAACTACCATGGCCCTTAGAAGTATTTTTAAAGGCACAATGTATGTGAAATTCATGGAGACAATTAGATAATGGCACACCAAATGAATAAGGAATTCAAAATGTGGACCATCAGATTGAAACATAAATGAGCAAACTTGGAAGAATGAAAAGCCAGCTAATCAGTTTGGATGCAGAAAGGTATGTCAAGTACAGCCTACTAGGTGTAGTCAATACTGTTGTCACGAGTATGTGTGGTACCTGGCAAATACCTGAGATGTCCAACAAAAGCTTTGTAAAGAACATGAATTTATTTCTAAGCTGAATGAATAATGCCTGAACCCAAGACAAGGTAATAAATACTGTAGACAATCACCAGGTACCCCAGAGTAAAATAAATATAATGGGAGAAATACAAAACCATTTTCCTGAGTGTTCATCTTTAAGAAATAGTTTCCCATGTTTGAGGGTTTCAGATCCGGGCCCTGGTCAGTTTGGTTCTGCGGCTGGAGCATCAGCCCATGGACCAATCATGGTTTGATTCTGGCCTGGTACAAATACATCAGTTCCCGGGCCTGGGTTAGGGTCATGTTGGAGGCAACTACTCATTGTGTCGCTCCCATGTCAGGAGCATAGGAAATTACCTCCATGATAGCATGACCCTGGGACATTAAACTCAAGTAAACAAGATAGTCTGTCTTTATAATGATTACACTAGTCGGGTAACGAGGGGAGTAAACCAGCACATGATATGACTTCATATACAGAACAGCCTGGCGGGGCATTGTAGGGTCTTTTCCACATGCCATCCACATTGAACTTCTTGACATCTGCTGTGTGATCTCTGTAGCCACACAACTAGTGCTCATGGTCCTTTGTACCTATTTACTCTGAAGGCGAAAATCTGCACATCTGGACCATGGTATTTACACATGATTTGGAGATAGATTTTCCACTATTTTTTGGAATCATGGCAAGAATTATTAGGTTTCTGAGTTCTTGCTTTCCTGCAGGTTGTAGCCAGTGGGAATCCCATACATAACATCTGGAGGGACAGGAGTAGTGGTTGCTCTGTATAATCACTGCCCCATCCTCCTCCTCTCCTAGACCCTCTGAGCCACGGTGCCAGATGAGCAGCCCTTCACACACAACTCTGTGACCTTCCCACCCTCAGGCCTGGGCCAGAGGTTAGGCCTGCCCAGTGCTGCCAGCTCAGGTACTACCCCTTCCCCTACCATCAGCCTAACCACTCCACCTCAGACTCACTGCAGCACAAGAGCCCATTGCAGACATCACTGCACATGATTATCTTTAGGCAACCTAAGTTCACCTGCTGTATCTGACACATTGATATTCCAGTTGCAGCTCAAAGCCCATCACATGTAAGAAGGTAATCATCCATCATCCATTTATCCATTCAGCATGTATTGCTTGCCTCACTGTGTGCCAGATGCCACTTGAGGAGTAGTTAAGAAAGTCAGCAGACTCTGGGAGTGCAGGCTAGCAAGTCAGTGTGCAGAAGTGTTGTTGGTAGGTGTGTTGTTACACAGTAGAAGGGTGCAAAGGCCTGGGTGTATGTCCAAAGAGACAAACTGCAGCAACTTGCATCAGACTACCATACAGAAGGAACACAATCTAACCTGTGTCCCCAGATTGATGCCTTGATCACAGTGAGGATGTACAGCCTCCCAGTATCAGGCAAGATTTCTGAGGTCATAGTGCTCAACTCATGTTTCTGAAAAAGCAATGTTGGAGGTTGCAGTTACATGGACTGAAATTAGAGTTAGTCCTACTGTGCCCTGTATTCTGTTCAAGATCATCAGCAAAGAATTGTGACCTCACATCTGTGGCACTATCTGAGGGATGTAAGACACAGAAGAGGGAGCTGGGAGGCAGACATGTTGCTGAGGTGCCCATGTTCTAGTTGTTTGAGAGAAACTTGTCCAAAGCCACTGTGATTCATGACACTGGAGTCCCCTGGAAGGTGCCTTCGGGATCCAGGGAGTGGCTGTGAGGCCTGAGAAAGGAAACTGCAAGGCTGTAGTGCCCACAGAGTAGGAGCAGTCAAAGGATCTCAAGGCTTATGACCTTTAGGGTTAAGGTCCGGGGGCACTGGGCAAAAACATGGTTCTGCACCACATCCTGAAAGAGCATTTTTGGGGCCCTGAGCAGTTCTGAGGACTCTTGCCACTGCAGGCACTTTAACATCTCTTGCTGTGGGAGACTTTTTGCATGGCATCAATTTTGCTAAAATCTGCTCTGCCATCACCTGCCCCAAGGCAGGATATCTCTGCATTCTGCATTTCTTTATCTCTGCATTTTGCATTCTTTAAGTAACCATTTACTCAACAAGCCAGTCTTTGCTGACCTTTTGTTCCTTTTGTGGTATTTCCTGGAATTGCTTCGGGCAAGCGTGGTGCTTGGCAACAGGAGCTTCTTGCCCTATATTGTGTGAATTACCCCTGAATAATGAGACTTGATCAGAGCCCTGTCTTGTCTCCATTTACTCATGTCTCTTGTCCCTCCTCATCCTTCACTCCCCCCTCTAGAGTCCTCATTGCTCAACCGCAGGACGAGTCATCTTGCCTTATCTACTCTAGTGCTTCCAATTCAAGCTTTTGTCAGCAGAAAAACCAACTTCACTTCGGATTAAACCTGAGAACACAATGCTGGCTGTTGCCCAGGCTGTCTAGGGGAACACTGAAGTCCTTGTGGAGGGAAGCAAACAAGTCACAAAGGGCAAGGAGTTTCTGCCTGGAAACCATGGTTCAGAGGTCGCTGAATGCACCTTTGCATGTATGCCAGTGTCTGTGAGTGTGTGCGTGTGTGTGTGTAGTAGGAACACTTGAGATCAATAACTGGGCAGGGAGAACATCAACTATAAACAGGTAGGACAGGAGCTTGGTGGAGTGTGTGCCTTTGCCGGCATGGCCGAAAGATTCCAGATTGTCCATTTGCACAGGAAAACAATCACCTGAGGAAGACTCAGAGAGAATACGCCATGTACCTGTAGTGTGACTGAAAGGATCATAAAGAAGCTTAATGGGAGTTTCTGTGTGTAAGCTGTTTGTAGCAGGGCAATGTAGCAGTGTTGAGTAAATGGCCTCACTCAGGCTGTTGAAAGAATATGTGGAATTCACCCTGCTCAGCAGAGGTGGGGGGGAGTTATGAAAGAGGAGATGGGGGTTGAGGAGGCCTTTGGCTTTTGTTCCTTCTTTCAGGATAATGTACAGGAGGAGGAGGAAAGTACTGAACTGATATTTGATGACCATTTTTGAACTGTGGTCAGGTGACAGACTGTGTGCACACCTGGAGACCAGGAGCCTGATGGCAGCTTGTGACACATAAGTTTTCACTTCCTTGGGTTTGGGAAGTTGCCCATATGTCCATGTTCTCATGTATCTGCCATGCACATGACAGAAGAGAGATGTCCTTTCCAGCTAGGCATGATTGCTAAAGACCCGGGCAGGGTTGTGTCAAGGAGAAAAACTTGACAGAGATGTCCGATAACCTGGGACTGGCACCAAGGCAAAGTGCTCGACCATTGTCTCCTTGCTCAGCCTTGTCTCCCAC